>NC_056741.1:342517606-342557606 GCF_019279795.1 Protopterus annectens | reverse complement strand
TGTCCAGATGTCTGGTTCTAAGAAGTTGAGAGGTATGGTGCCTAGTAGGGCAGCAGGTACCTCAAGGTCAGTGTACTGCCAGGTTATAAAAGGCTGCCATCTTATTGTGTCAGCACTGACAACATGCCACTGGCCAACATCCATACCCCTGGAATGACAGGTTGTTAAGAAGGAGCACAAGTATGCCTTGTATATCTGTTCTGCTTGTCCTAACATTGCATTCATCTGCCAACTATTTGCAAAACAAGAAAGGGTCATGTCAAAACATCAATGGCAGACAGTGGAGAAGCAGACTTCATACCCATAAGAGAAAGCAAGCAAATACCTAACCGGTATCCCAACTGTCTATGTTTGGGAGAACAGTACTAATACCCTGTCTCCATGTGTGGTCCTTTGTCTGACTGTCATATATGGGCCTGTCCAGATGTCAGTCTGTGACAGTATGACAGCTAGGTCAACATGTAGCCTCATAATAACATAGTAACACAAACCATCTGAGGACCACAGCAGATGTAGTGATACAATGATGGACAACTTGCTAAATACGTACACTCAGAGGTGTGACGTCTATAACCTTGTGTTTGATGTTAAGGCATTTATCCCGCTCACACTAGAATTACAAATACATAGCAGCCACTGAGAGCAAAGCCTGTGACTGGACTACAGAAGGAGAAAGAGACACACATAAGGGGAAGGGGAACCACAGGCCAGACAAATGAAGAATGTGCACACCAGCACAAATTGTGCAGTAACATAGGTGCCCTGCAGTGTATGGAGTCAGTAAACATCACCTGCAAATACACAACACACACCCACATAAGTGAAGGTCCAGAACAAAACAAAAACCTAAACAAAGGACACCTCAGAGGCAAAAACACATGAGAACTCCACAAACCTACACACCACAGACCATGCATAGTCCACACATCAGGGTCTTGTAAACACTAAGGCCTTACCATACACCCAAAATATTACTCATAGAAGACTCCACTGTGAGACACACAGATCTGCCTCTCACCAGGCAGGATAAGGGGAACATCATGGTCACTTGTTTGTCAGGTGCCATAATCTGCCATATCATACATGCACTCAATCACCCCACAACAGGTGCAGGTATCACTTCGGCTTGGTCCATGGCGGTGTGAACAATGTCAGATGTACCTCCCTGGACTATAGGAAGGCAGACATGATTCAGCTTGTTTAATATGTATCCCATGCAGGTATGTCCCTAGCCTTAAGTAGCATTCTGCCGTCACCCAGAATGATGGCTCAATATAAACAGAAAATGATTGTCAGTAATACTTGGCTCACTTACTGGTGTCATCCCGGGGGATTCACTGCCTGGCAGCCTGGAAACATATGATCGACAGACCATGCTGCCTTGCTAGAGATGGCCTACATCTGCCTCACTTGGCCTTCAGGCCTCCAGCAAAGGCCCATGCCTCCCCCATAGTGCCTTTGTAGGGAAAGTCATGGGGTCCATACTACCAACATAAAACACTCAATATAACGCCAATTAAAGGCCATGTCGCTAAACGCTAGGAGTCTAAACAGGAAAATTCACTCATTGCAAGCAGTCATAATCTTAGAAGATGGTGACATTTGTGCATTCACAGAAATCTGGCCCACAGCCACGGAGAGAAACCCATCCTTACCTGATCACTCATCCTATCTCACAGCCAGACCCCAAAATGTGGGCAGCAAAGCCAAAGGAGGTGGAGTATAAATATATATTAGACAGACACATGCCTCCAGGCTGGTCAAACAGTCTAACACACATGAGACACTCCAAGTGCAGTCAACAGCTGACAGGACCCCTATGCAAATTATACATTGCTAGAGGCCAACATATCTGACTCACGACACCCACCCCACATATCTGTCCCTCTACAAATCTATCAAGATTCCACCCATCACCCTGATCCTGGCTGACTTATATTACCCAAACATTGATTGGAAATCCAACCATGCCAGAACAGAAATGCACAGAGATGCCCCCATCTTATCAATGCTACATCCTTAGGGATAGCAACTTGATACCCCCACAAGATGTGATACCTATGTCAGACTTGGCAGTAACCAACATGATCAACCACTGCAACACCCCTACGGTATCATCCTCCCTGGCAAGATCCGACAGAAAAGCAGTTACATGTCATATCACCATCTATCCTGATACCCCTCTAGCCTTGGTAAAAGAAAAGTGTCCCACAAGCTGATCACAGCCACCAAAGTGATGGTATAAACAGCTGAACAGCCACCTACCCCACTAGAGGAACAGGCACCAACTTCCAAATGTACACAAAACTACTATGCTAGCATATCAATAGAGATGCACAGAATCAGGAATACCTGACAGGACAACATCACCATCTGCAAGGGAGAGTAAACATGTCCGTAAACATCTGCAATAAAGGAACTATATAACAAAAGAATAACACTGCAGTCCGTGACAGAGAAGGAGCAGGTGCATAATTGGAAGTAATCACCCTTTAGCCTGAACAAACAAATAACAGCACCAGTGAAATCCACTCAAGGCAACTCAGAGTCCAAATTGCCCACATCTACGACAGACAATCATAAGGCCTTCCTCACATATATCTGCATTCCCAATGGAAGCTCACAGATCTGTGCAGAACTGGTGGTCAAGGACACCACATACACAAATGCTGTAGATATAGCCAATCCACTGGTTGACAGATTCAGTGGAAATGTCTCCCCTCTGCCCCCCCATTAGGAAAGCAGGACATCCCCAGTACCTGAACACCCAACCCTATCATTAGGGAACAGGGCATCACTGCCCTCTCAAAGTCAAGAAGACAGCCTCCATGTGACCTGAATACATCCCAGGTTGCAACCTAAACGAACCCAGGTATGAACTGGCAACATCATTATGCACCCTACACACCCAAAGCCTGAGTACTGTCTATGTCACAGCCAGCTCTGGGTGCTGACATGTCTTAACATGGGCAGTCAATCGGCTGTAGCCACACCTCTCAACTGGCCAGATTGGGCAAGAATGTCTATAGTTTGGCTCATAATATTAGTCTGTGCATCATACGTCTTGTATTTCTCTGGTAAATCACTGTGATGATCTAAGGATTTCTGTCAGTAGGAAATGACACAATACATTTCAGTGTCAGACGTCAGATATGTCAGAAAATGTCTGCTAAAACAAACCCTGTCACCTCTAGCAACTTCTTTTTTACTTTTGAGAGGTATGGCTGCAGCATACAAAACCCTGGACCGGAGTACAACTATCTTTGGAATGGACTCCCACTCTTGCTATAGAAGGACATACTGGGCATGCTCCTACACTTAGAGAATTACAGCCCATGTTGGAACCCACATTGGACTATATAACTGTATTGTGCATATATGTTTTTGCATACAGACAGCTATGTACACCTTAACTGTCTTTACACACACCCTTCAGACATGATTACCCTCAGCTAGCTGTAGGTGGCCCATATGTGATATATCTGCATCTGTTGCATGTGATACGCAAACATATATATGGGCAACAGATAACAATACGTCAAGCATACACACACATAGACATGGGGAAGAGAGAGACAGACAGTGATAGAGACAGAGACACCGGGAAACACACACAGAGATTGAGTCATACACAGGGATACCCTGAATGGCATAGAGTGATGTCCTGCTGTGGACAGTGGCATACTGGTTGTGACCAGTCACACATACCAGCATGAAGGTGAGCTCCATTGTGTAATAGTACTGAGGTGGGGGTTGTAATATCACACCACCTGCCTTTGTGTATGTATGTATGTGTGTGTGTGTGTGTGTGTGTGTGTGTGTGTGTGTGTGTGTGTGTGTGTGTGTGTGTGTGTGTTTGTAGGTTTAAGTATTAAGAGGCTGTTCCCACTCATTAAACTTCCCATTGCCCTACTTTACAAAATCTGCTGATGTCATTCATCTTAAAAGTACCTTTGGACACTTGTTAGCCCTATAAGCTATGTGGCACATGTGATAACTGTGTGACACTATAGTACCAATAAGTAGGGATTCTAATCTCAGTCCTGGTAAGTGTCTGTGTGTGTTTGTTTGCAGGTGAAAAAGTTTTAGGCCATTCCCACCAAGTACACTTGCCAGTGCCCTACTTTAGCAGCCCTGCTGATGTCATTCCCATTAGAAGTACATTTGACCAACCTTCAGCTCTATAAGCTCTGTGGTACGTGCAATAACTACGTAACCATATAGTACAAATAACTAGATAGGCAGGGGTTCTATTTTCAGTTCTGTCAAGTGTGTGTGTGTGTGTGTGTGTGTGTGTGTGTGTGTGTGTGTGTGTGTGTGTGTGTAAAAGTGTTTGTAAGTGTGTATGTTTGTAGGATAAAGTATTTTGAGGAGTTTCCCACACACAAGACTTCCCAGTGCCCTACTTTAGCAGTTCTGCTGATGTAATTCCCCTTAGAATTACCTTTGGACAGCCTTCAGCCCTGAAAGCTCTGTGGTATATGCAATAACTATGTAACAGTATAGTACAAATAATTAGATAAGCATGGGTTCTATTCTCAGTTCTGGTAAATGTGTGTGTAAAAGTGTTTGTAGGGTAAAGTATTTTGATGCCCTTCCCACCCAGTATATTTCCCATTGCCATACTTTACAAGGGCTGTTGATGTAATTCACCTTAGAAGTACCTTGGGACACTGTTGAATCCTATAAGCTCCATGGTGCATGTGATAGCTGCGTAATACTATAGTGCACATAAGCTAAGTAGAGATTCTAAACTCAATACTGGCAACTGTGATAGTGTGTGTGTCTGTGGTGTGTGTGTGTGTGTGTGTGTGTGTGTGTGTGTGTGTGTGTGTGTGTGTGTGTGTGTGTGTGTCTGTGTGTGAGAGCGAGAGAATCATATCCTCTGGGGGTGTGGGTTTTACCATTTTGAGGTGTGTACCACCCAGTACACTTCCCATTGCCCTAGTTTACAAGGCCTGCTGATGTCATTCACCTTAGAAGTACCTGCATACATTCTTTAGCCCTGTACGCTCTGTGACATGTACAATAACTGCATAATACTATAGTAAAAATAATTAGATAGGTAGGGTTTCTAATCTCAATACTGACAACTATAGTAGTGTGTGAAGCATATCCTCTGTGGCTGTTGTGTGTGTATATTATTCCATTTTAAGGCCTTTTGATCCCCTCCCCATGGCATTACTTTAAAGAGCTTGCTAATGGCATCTGCCTCGCATGCGCCATGTTAAACTATACAGCCAATACCAGCCATCTGTACAGATGTACATGGAATATCCAGATGTTTGCAACATATACTTGGTCTGTGTCCCATAACAATGGACATTTATGTGATATCATTGCCAAATATGTCACAGTTACCATAGTGACAGACATGCCAGCATCAGACATAGTAGCTGACTGAAACATCATGCTGATATAAAGTCTGTTACTTTATCACTTGTCTAGGTTTGTAGGAGCAATAGATGAGACTCGTCCCTATTTCTGGGAGTTTATCCCACCATCCATGAAAACATTCCCTAGATTACATGTTGTAAGAGGTTGTGGTTTATGTCCCAGGCATATAATCTATGTGGAGCATGTAATATGTATGTAGCACTATAGTACATACAAGTAGATACGTAGGATTACTAATCTGTCTATTGGCAACTGTGTTTGTGTTTCTGTACGCACATCCCCTGTGGCTGTCATTACTGTGTGTATGCAATGGCTATACCATTTTGTGTGCCTCTTCCACGCTGTGAACTCCCCCATTGCCAACCTAGTTTCAGCCCATACACATGTCATCCACCTTACAAGCACAGATAAACAGTTTCTAACACAAAGCCACTGTGGTGCATGCAATGGTCATATCACTGTGTATTGTACATAAAGAGATGGGTAGGTCAGCTAGTTTGAGAAGTGTCAACTCTATGTGCATGTGTGTTTCAATGTATGTCCCTATGCAGCAGTGTGTGTGTGTGTGTGTGTGTGTGTGTGTGTGTGTGTGTGTGTGTGTGTGTGTTTGTGTCAGATGTCTCTATCATGTTAAGGGCCTCTGAACCCACCATTGGCAATCCTAACAGCCCTTGCAATTGTCACCCACTTGAATAGTAGTGGCAGACACTGCAACACTACATTACCTCTGCGGTATTTGTGTTATGTATCTAGCCCCTACCTGCCCAGTCTTACAAATGATAGTGCTAGATACATAACAATACATTACCTCTGTGATATTTGTGTTATGTATCTAGCACTATCATTTGTAAGTCTGGGCAGGTAGGGACTGTGCTCAGCCCTTCAACAGCTGCCCCATGTACAGGACTATGACTCTGTGTACACTACTAGCACGAGAGACCAGACTTGTATATGAGATAGCAGACACACATGCTGGTGATTGTCAGGTTAGACTAACACAGGCTGACCTGTGTCAAGCATACATACCCAAAACCTGTCATACATAGTACCATGCATACACTCATCAACTGCATCAAGGTTGAGTGGATGAGTGGATGGGAAAGAAATGGCAGGAGCAACAGGTGCTGACAGGTGAATCTGTTGTGGTTAAAGTAATGGCTAAGCTTGTGAGGGACATCATGCCAGTACTCAAGTAACCTCCTCTTTATGTATGAGCCTGTGGTACTACAGAACAACCAGGTGACATGCATGAAGGCTAGCTGGCTGTGTCAAGGGGTTTGTATGCAAGGTCACACTGTCCACTCCAATTGTCCCGCACACATTGTTGCATGTATATACACTTGATAAACATTTACACATACAGCTGTACCTTGGCTATGAAAAGGTCACTGTGTTATCACTCCACCATACTCATCATTGCTACTGTCAGCAGGCCCACAGCCTGCATACACATAGACACCTGGAACACAAACAGAATACAGTACATGAGACTACAATCAGTCAGCAGTACTAATAGCAATAGTTCATCATGGCTAACAAGGAACATACACCTTGATGTGTACCCATAACTATTGCCAGCAGACAGCACCTTACACAGCATTACATTACTACACTGTACTATATTCACCCTGTGCATCAGACCCATATTAGCATGTCCCTACATCAATGGTATGGATAACAGGGATGCGGCACAGGTATCATCACATGCACAGGGTGTGGCAAGGGTTTGTCAGAGGCCTAGGCTGGGCCATACGGTTGACATCCTGTGTGTGTGTGTGTGTGTGTGTGTGTGTGTGTGTGTGTGTGTGTGTGTGTCTGGAGGGGTGGTGTTCAACTGGGCCGTGCAGAGGAACTGTGTGTGTCTGATGGTGACCTGCCTGTGATAGAGATGCATGAGTCTTTCTATGCCCACAATCAAGCTTTGTGTTTGCCCTAGACATGGGTATTTTGGACAGCTGTGGACCATACATGAAAGGATGTACAGTTCACCGTCTCCCGCCAGGGACACAGGAACTGGTTCTGCCAGGAGTCTCACTGGCACTACCAGGCTCAAAGCCAGATGCAGTAATACTCCCCGCCGGTGACTGCTGTCTGCTGGATCTGCATCCCTGACAGGACTGGCCAGGTCCACATGCCCATGGCCTGCTCCGGTGTGGTGTGGACAGCACCCTCTCTTTGGTAGTGCTGGTGGTACTGCCACTATGCAGCTGATCTTGTTGCTGACCTACATCCACATGACCGACGCCCAACTCCCACAACATGCTCAAGCACAAACATTGCATGGTCAAGCAGTGACAGTGTCTCACCATACTGTCTATCTAACAACATCAGCAAAATGAAGTACGGCATCACCAATGCTATGGAGGCCATCACACATGGCAGGAAGTGCTGCATTCATGACCCTGAGCATCTGTCTGGTGTTGCGGTCAGTACATGCCTGTGCTTTCATGATGGACCAAAACATGCATCTGGTGACACCTACTGTGACACTTGCGACAGGGGTTTGATGGGCAGCAGTCCTCTTTCGAGCACCCCATCCATCTGCCTGTGTGGGACCCCACCTGCTCTCTGGCTATGGCTAGTGCCTATACTCACACTTGCCATAGTCACCACACGAGCCTGTTCCATGTCACCACCCTCCAACTTTCCATTATCTGTGGCTGCTGGGGACTGGGTATGTGTGGGCATACTGACTGTGTGCGGGGATATTGTGGGTGAATGTGGGATACCAACCAATGACATAGATTCATCCCCCAACAACCCCACCTGTGCCTCACTATGATCACCATCATCATCAGAGTCCGCTAAGGCATTAACATCAGGTTGTGAGGGGGAGAGACTCCAACCCCCATGTTCACCTGTGAGGAGAAGAAAATATATGTAAATGAATACCCTGCAGTATAATGTTTGCTGATACACACACACACACACACACACACACACACACACACACACACACACACACACACACGCACACGCACACACACACACACACACACACACACACACACACACACACACACACACACACACACACACACACACACACACACACACACACACTCCTGGTAAAGTCTGGTATAGCTTTGCTACCTATGGGCCCTTCAGCCCAGCCATTAAGGTAGTTCTGACTGCCACAATCCACCTCTTTAACAGCTACTGTAAGGCCCTCAACAAAGGGTGACAAATCCTACTGTGTTATGGGGCTATTAGCAAAATGGTAAGTGTGACCAAGACCAAGGCTGTTGGAGTAAGCTATACAGTGTCACCATGTGCATATGCAAGTACTGTAAGAGCTGGCTTACTGCAATACAGACGAGACATAATGACAAGCTTTAACTATATGTGATAATAACTAATAAAGGAACAAGAGAATACTTTATCAATGCAGTAACTACACAGTTCAGACTCACAGGGATTAATTTCAGGCAACATTGCAGGACAGTCTGCAATACATACAGGAAACATGTAAAGTACTAGGTGCAGAGGTTCATAGGATGATACTAGGCTATTGGCCCAGATGCCCTCATAAACCTAGCCCAGATTTTTTCCCATGTCCTTTCAAAGTCAGCACCTGCTTCCCCTGTCCAGCTGGGACACACACAGGATCCAGGCATGTCTTTTCTGTTTCCCATGCAGTTGTCCAGCTTATTCTTCAAGAGGGCTATAGAGATACTCTGCTAGACATGGGGAAGAAGTGTATTGTACAGACAGTGTATTGTTTGGGACATTGATCTATCCTTCTAAGAAGTACTATTCATGTCACAGACCAGGTGTGGGCCTTGTGTGCAGGTTGCGTGAGTGGGGGTTTTCTTACGGATATGTAGAAATGCCATCAAGGCTGCTTTGAAAATGGCCTTGTATGCCAGACAGAGGTCGCCTATGATCAGTCTATATGAGACTGAGTACAGGGCTAGGGCTTTCAGCCTATCTTTATAGGATAGGTGTTGTAGACCCTGGATTTTCCTGTTCAGGAACATCTGTGGTCTCTGCAACTGCTACATTTACTTGGCAAGGTACATGCCGAAGGAGCCATTGTACTTGGTAATGGGTTTGGTAAGGGTGGAGTACAGGGATGTTATGGCCTCCTGGTTCCTGGATGACATGCCCTTATTATGAGGTAGGCCATGTACACAGCCTTCTGTACAATGGTGCCAACACAGTGGAAAACTGTCAAGTTGCTATCAGCCTTGGTGCACAAGTTGCCTCACACATGATTGCATGCTCAGTACATTGTTACTACTGTCATAATTAGTGTGGATGACATCTACCACAACAGGGAAAATTATGCATTTCCTGGCATTCAGTCTGAGGCATTGCTTATGGCATCAGTCATTAATTTGGGTAAGGGCCTCTTGGAGGATGCTCACATCAGTAGGGGAATGTAAGACAGTGGCCAGCTTGCAGTCATCTGTAAACTTGGTCAGCCACAGACCTCTGGTTTTGTCTTGAACCTCAGAAATGTATATCTCAAACAGTTGAAGCCCCCAAACCGATCCTTGGTGTACACCGCTCTTTAAGGGTCTACTACTAGAGGTGGCTTCCAATGCTTTAACCAAGTGGGTACTATCATTGAGCCGGTTAGGTACCCATCTGGTAACATACAGGTTAATGCCTACCTGTGTAGGCTTATGTATCATGGCCGACTGGGGATTTTTGTCAGTGACTTGGCTAGGTGAAGGTAGGCAGTGTGCACCGTCTTCCCCTCGTCCTTGTGTTTGTTGACCACGTCAAAGAAGTTGGCCAGGTTTAACAGGCCTGATCTCCCTTTGACAGTACCACACTGTGTGGGGTCAGGCATTTTGAGGTTACCAATGTCCCTGTTTATAAGGTCCTTGATAATGCCTTCCATGCCCTTGCAGATCAGGCTAGTTAAGCTGATGTGCATATGATTGGCTGTGTCAGTGGACTGCTCCACCTATGTGTAGAGGGATGACAGTGGGTGTCCTCCGTGGAGATGGGATGACATTGGTGCTCAGTCTTTGGTTAGCTACATTGTGTAATGGAGCTGAGAGCTCATGCCTGAGCTCATGTAGGATGCAGCCAGGGATGATATCAGGCCCCATGGAGACTTCAGTTTGTTGCCTTTCAGAGGGCATTATGGACCTGCTCCCTGATGATGAGGGGAAGGTGCTGTGCATATCCTTGTGTACTGATGGGGGGACGGGGGGTGAGATTTTCACTTAACCTGTTTGCAGCATGTTGGCTATATCTATGCTGTATGTGTATGTGGTGTTATTAACCACCACTACAGAGCAGATTTGGGTGTTGCCCCTGAGATTGCAGACATATGTGAGGAAGGCCTTGTGATTGGCCTTGGTGGATGTGTCCAATTTGCAATCAAAGTAAGCCTTAGGGTAATTCACCTCTGACCTTATTTGCTTGTCCAGACAAAGGTAACATTGCTTCCAGTTTGGCACCTGCTCCTTCTTGGCCTTGTCCAGCAAATATTTATACCTATTATGGAGTTTGTGTATTTCCACTGTCCACCACAGAGGTTTACTCTACTTTGAGAGAGATGATTTTGTTTGGTCAGGTATTGCTGATTCCATACAGCTATGTAGGTGCTCATATAGTATTTTGGTGTAGGCTTGGACACTAGTGCTAGTTCCAGCTGACAGGATGGTGGCTGGAAAGCTACTTATACCTTCTCTAAGGAGATTTATAGTTGGTTTTGGAAAAGTGTTTTTGTTTGACCCTGTGGGGGGGGGGGCAGGGGAGATGGTGACCTCAAAAGTGATGGCTTTATAGTCAGAGTTTACCAAGGAGGATGATACTGAAGGAGTGCTACAATGGCTACTCATGTTGTTAGGACCAGGTACAGGATATTTCCACCTGTCATAGGGGTGTTGACCAGCTGATCCAATGCATTGGCATTGACAAAGCCGAGGAATCTCTGTGCATTCATGTTCAGGTAGAATAGGTCATGCACACTATGGTTGGGTAGTTAAAGTCACCCAGGGGCAGGGTAGAGGGTTGAATTGTGACAGATTCAAGTAAGTCCAGATAGGTGTAGTGGGTGTCCTGAGTCATGGTTGGAGGTCTGTAGCTAGCTATGATTTGAATATGAGTTTGTCAACAGTTAACTGCACTTGGGATGTCTCCCATGCACCATACTGTTTGACCAGCCTGGAGGTGTGTTTGTGTATGATAAAGTTTGAAACTCCACCTCCTTTGGCTTAGCAGCCCTACATTTGGGGACTGAAAGTATGGTAGGATGAATAACCTGACAAGGTTAGTGTGCTCTCCACAACTTCAAACCAGGTTTCACTGACTGCACAAATTTCAGCATCCTCTAGGACAAGGTACGCTTGCAATGACATTAGTTTCATGCTAAGGCTCCTAGCATTTAGCCACATGATCTTTACATTTCATTTATAATAAGCTTTCATGGTAATTTTCTGCTCATGAGCTTGCCTACAAAAGGCACTATGGGGAAGGCAAGTGCCTTTGCCAGAAGCCTAAAGCTCAGGGAAGACAGATGACGGCCATTTCTGGCAAAGCATTCTGGTCTGTCAATCATGTACTGACATGTGACTGAGACAGCAAGGATTCTAGGCTCTTAATGTGATTCCATCTCTCACATATTGTGTTCCTAGATGGTAGTAGCACACAGTTGTCTGTGTACATAAGGCAGTGGCTACACTGTGTCAGGATGCCCATATCAACCAGATTAGCATAAGAAAGCACAGGAAATTGTCCGTCCATGATTATCAGCATCTGTGGAAGAGAGGTCAGGGATAGTAGAGTGGGTACTATCTGAGGATACCACCTATAGGTGTGAGAATGGCTGGATAACATCAAGACAGTACCTGCAGGCGAGGGTCTCACTCACACAGCAGTGCAGGTAAGGGGAAGACATGCAACTGAGATACCTCTCAAAGTGTTAAAATTGCACAAAGGTACAAAGCCATGCACATACTGGGTTTAAATACCACAACAATGACTGTAAAATAGGAACACGCGGTGTGACCGATCAGTCCTTGTCCCTGAGCTCTTAGCTCAACATCCTATGACAGACCAGTACCAACCAGCTCACCTACTCCCAGTAAGTGCAGGCAGGTCCTAGACAACACTAGATGGTGTAGCAGGAAACACAAGAATCGCACAAACAGATCTGACTGCAATAAAGCCTGTAACCAGACTATGCTAAAGATATTTAAAATCTTATAGGTTCATAGGTTTATACTAGGCTATCTGCCCTAAGGCATTTATAAGCCTAGCCCAAATTATTGTGGCTTACGCCACCCCTTATATGAAAATATACTGTGCCCATTAGTTTGTTGTGCCTCTGTCCAGCAGTGACACAGAGATGATTCCCGGGGTAAACCTACGATCTCCCATCCACAGGTCTAGATTTCTCTTGAACAGAGTCAGCGAGGTGCTCTGCCTCACATGGACCGGGATTTTATTCCACAGCATAGGGAGTCTCTGAGTGATAAATCTATCCCTCCAGCACGTCCTATTTATATCCGTGCTAAGGTTTAAGTCACTTGCTCTAGTGGTTTTGGTGGATTTGGATTTTTGAGGTGGAGCATGTCCATTAATTCCGGGTTGGACATGGCCTTGTATGTCAGGCACATGTCACCTCTGAGCAGACGGTATGCGACTGAATAGAGCTGGAGTTTCTTCAATCTGGCAGCATATGACAGATTTTGGAGTCCCTTTATCCTTTTGGTGAGGAACTTTGGGGTCTCTCCAATTGCTGCAGATGTCGGGTGAGATACATCCCGAATGGGGCATTGTACTCATCATTGGTCTGATAAGTGAAGAGTACAGGGGAACAATGACCTCACTAGATCTGGATGTGAATCCCTTCATGATCAGGTGGGCAATGTAGAAGGTCTTTCTAACCACTTTAGCAATGTGAGTGTCAAAAGAAAGGCCACTGTCAACCTGGGTCCCCAGGTCCCTGATAACCTCTTCTGTGCTTAGTGGATTGCCACCTATATGGTAGCTTGGGGTTACCTTGTTTTTCCCAAGGGTATGACTATACATTTTTGGCTTAACTTCAGGCCATGGCTCTGGCACCAGCTATCTGTTTCCGTGAGTCCCTTCTGAAGGATATCCGTGTCCGATGCACTTTCCACTATGGCCCAGTTTGCAGTCATCTGCAAACTTTGTCAGCCAAAGTCCTCCCATGTTGGCCTGTACTTCTGAGAAGTAGATGCCAAACAATAGGGGCCAAGGACCGAGACCCTGTGGGACACCACTTGTGACCGGCTTGGAGTCTGACACAGCGCCAGCAACTCTAACCCTGTGGGTTCTGTCCTTAAGCCAGTTTGCAACCCATCTTGTGACATATGGGTTTACATTTAAGCTGGTAAGTTTTTCTACAATACCCAGTGGGGTATTGTGTCGAAAGCCTTTGCAAGGTCAAGGTAGGCTGTATGGACTGCCTTTCCTCATCAATGGCCTTGGTGACTGTTTCAAGAAGTCACCAAGTTCAAAAGGCATGATCTTCCCTTGACAAAGCCAAACTGGGTCGGGTCCAATGTCTGCAAGTCCCTATATCTTTGTTTATGAGCTCCATTATGATCCTCTCCATAGCCTTGCAGACTAGACTTGTTAAGCTTATGGGGTAATTACCAGGGTCCGTAGAGGCGCCTTTGTGGAGTGGGACCACAGTTGCCACGCCACTCCTTGGGCACGTATCCTGTGGTAAGGCTGAGATTAAACAGCTGCCTTATGTGCGGGTTTAATTCCTCATTTAGCTCGTAGCACACAGCCGGGGACACCATCCGGTCCCATTGATGCTGTGTATTTAGCTTTAGAGAGAGCAGCTTTCACCTGCGCATTTGAGATGTCTGGGAGGCTACACTCAGCTGGGATAGTTATCTCTCCTTTAGGGGGGGTGAGGGGGGTGAAGTTTGCACTGAACCTGTCTGCCAGTATGTTGGCAATGTCTGTGGGTTCAGTGATTTTTGTATCATTTTGGACTAATTCTGAGCATATCTGGGAGTTTCCACCCAGGTTCCTAACATAGCTGAAAAAGGCCTTATGATTGTCCTTTGAATCCATGGCAATTTTTCTCTCAAAATTGGCCTTAGTTGATTTTATGAGTGCTCGTATTTTTTTTACTAATAATGATCAGGGGTGACTTCCCTTTTATGGATTTTGTTCTATCATGTAATAGCTTTCTCCTCTTATTGTAAAGTTTGTTAATGGCTCGGGTCCACCAGACTGGACGTTTGCCCTTTGTGGAAAGAGTCTTGGTTTTATTTGGGATTGCCTGATCCATGCAGTCCTGGAGGTGTTCATAGAAGGCATTTGTAAGGGCTTCAGCTTGGGTTGTGGTTTCCTCTGGCTCAGGGGCCTTGAAGGATACCACACCAGTCTTGAGTAGTGTGAAGTTTGCTTTAGAGAAGTTCTTCACTATGGTCTTTTTTGCTTGGGGTGGGGGCGGGATGTGGATTTCTAGTGAGATTAGTTTATGATCAGATCTCACCAATGAGGGATATACTTCCGGTGTGGAGCATTTTGTCCCCATGTTTGTGACAATGAGATCTAGTATATTTTCTCTCGTGGGAACAGTGACTAGCTGTTCCATGGCATTTGAATTTATGAACTCCAGGAACCATTGGGCTAGAAAGTTAGGGCTTGAGTAATGTTCCCAGTCTATATTCAGGTAGTTGAAGTCACCCAATATGATGGTGTTTGGAGATACATTTATACCCTCCAGTGTCTTCAGGAAGGCTGTGTGGGGTTCCTGAGTTTGAGAGGGTGGCCTGTAGCATGCTACAATTTGTAGAGCAGTTTTGCCTATGGTTAGTTGCACCTGGATGGTTTCGGCTTATGCTGTTACCAACCTGGAGGTGTGAGTATCCTTTATGAATATGGATACACCCTCCTTTTGTGGTGTGGTCCGGGTTTTGGGGCCGAATGCATGATATGAGATAAAACCTAATAGTGCCGGGTGCTCTCAGGAGCCTTGAACCAGGTTTCAGTTACAGCACAGACATCGATGTTCTCCATACTGAGAAGGGCCTCGAGTGCGTGCATTTTGAGATTTAGACTTCTGGCATTGAGCAGCATTACCCTCAGTTTCTTCCCATTTTTGTTTTCTAGGGTGGTAGGTTTAGAATTTGAGCCTTGCCTAAAAAAGGCACTATGGGGTGGCAAGAGCCTTAGCCAATATCCGGAATCCCAGGGTGACAGGTGCAAGCCGTCCCTCGAAGCAGCGTGGCTTGTCAAGCATGTCATCCCAGGCAGACAGACACTGGATCCCCTTTGAATGACACCAGACATTAAGCCAATTGTTAAAGCTGATCATCTTGTCTCTATATTGTGGCATCATTCTTGGTGAAGGAAGGATACTGCTCAGGGTTAGGGTCATACCTGCCTGGGCTACATAATCAGAGAGCTCCTCTATGTCTCTTTTCATGTAGTCCAGGGAGGTGCGTCTCAGGTCGCTCACACCAGCATGGACAATGACTGTGTCATATTTGTACTTGCCGTGGAGTGACCCGGAAGTGCTTGTGTTATGTGGCGGATTCTAGCCCGATAGGCAGCTTACTGTGACCCTCTCCTTGTTCAGCCTGGTGAGTGGGACGTCAGTGTGTCTGACTATGGAGTCACCTATGACAAGTATGTTTGGTGTTGTATTTGGCCTTAAGGGCTGTGACTGCTTTGCACACTGCTTTTGTGGTTTATGTGTTGCTTGTGGGGTGTCTTGAGGTAGCAGTTGTTTGGGTGTCTGCTTTGGAGGCCTCTGCTGTTTAGGTAAATTTTTACTCAGAGCCTCGAGTATGTCTTTGTGTGTTTATGTGTTTGATTCAGTGGAGTGGTAGCATTATGTGAGGCTGGTTTTGTGGTGTGTGTAGTTGCCTTCTCCTCCTGTCTGGTCTTGCCAGTCCTGAGTTGAGAGAGCTCAGCCTCCAGTTTGGCTAAATAGCTGCATCTCTCAAGTATTTGTGTTATGTGGGAGGAGGAGAGGGTTGTCTGTGTACATGAGGCAGTTATAACATTGCCTCAAGATTCCCAGATTCACCAGCTGGACCGGAGAGGAGATTGACAACTGACCTTTGGACATGCTAGAATAATATTGGGAAATCCTTAATTGAAAACAAGGGCCAGTGGGGAGTGAGGGTGTAGTGCTTTTAATTTTTAGTGCTGACTTATATAATTGCTTTAGTGAGCAAGTGCCAGGTAACTTGAGTGCAATGTGTTACAAGTAACTAAATGCAAAAATGACAAACAGTGACTTTCTTTCAAGTGAAACAAGGAAATAAGTACAGTAAGCAATGCAGATATCACTAGTGATCCACAGAAGCGCTGAGAAGTTATGATTAGGTGGAATTAGCTTCCAGGGAAATAACAAGCAAACAAACAACAAGCATATAAACAAAGCTAGATTCAGTAGGCCTGGATCTAGTCTATGCTAGAGCAAACAAGGTGAACCAATTTCAGTAAGATACAGTTCAAATATTCAGGCACTATAAACCTTTAACCAGAAATTCCCAGCTCAGAAGGGCAGAGTCCAGCCTCTTCTCCCACAAGAGTGCAGACCACGAACCTTCTTAATGTAAAATAACTGGCCTGAAGCCCAAGTGCCTAAACCAGAACTAATACACTTGGACACTGGGCTCTCAATCAGCAGTTCCCAACTTAGAAGGATGAAAGCTACCTGTCCTGCCACCACAGTGCTTGCCACAAACCTTCCTAATGTAAAACAACTGGTCTGAAGCCCAAGTGCTTAATCCAAAAGACTTGAATGATAGCTACACTTTAATCAAGTTACAACCAAGCAGTAATAAATACCATTGAATACTTTAGAGAATGTCTGGATTAGTGCTCAAGTTACACAAACAAAGCTAGATCCAGCAGGCCCAAATCCAGTCTATGCCACAGCAAACAAGGCGCACCAACTTCAGTAAGAAACAGTTCAGATATGCATGCACTATAAGCCTTTAACCAGAAATTCCCAGCTCAGAAGGGCAGAGTCCAGCCTCTCCTCCCACAAGAGTGCAGACCACGAACCCTCTTAATGTAAAATAACTGGCTTGAAGGCCCAAGTGCTTAAACCAGAATTAATACACTTTTAGAATAACAGACACTGAGCCCTCAATCAGCAGTTCTCAACCTAGAAGGATGTAAGCTACCTGTTCTGCCACAACAGTGCAGACCACAAACCCTCTCAGTGCAAAACAACTAACTGGTCCGAAGCCCAAGTGTTTAAACCAAAAGGGTTAGAATGAGTTACACCAAGCAGTAATAAATACAATTGAGTATTTTAAGATGATGCAAAAGTAAAAAGAAGTAGGTAAAAACACAGTAAAAGCAGATGAAATTTTTTTTTTTTTTTTTTTTTTCTGAACAAGTGCTGAGATCAAAGAAACAGATTTGAGTGCTGAAACTAGAAAACTGGCTAGTTATAAGAAAAAAACAAGCTAGAAGGCTTCCCTCAAACACAGAAGGGCTTGGGGGCTCAGAAGCCTACAAATAGTCTGTACCACTTAACAAGAAAGGCAGGAAATAAGCTTAATTTTTTTTTTCTATTTCCCAGATGCTCTCTTTGTACACAGTAGGAGTGCCTGAAAACAGAATATGATCTCACTGCACTTTTTAGGTCATTGTAATACAGGTGAACAGATATACACTTAAATATGACAATAGCAAACAAGAGCAAATGAATTTAAATGGATTAACCAGTTAACCAGTAGTAAAGCTCAGAATAGAGCCCTGTTTCAGCACTCTTCAGTCACACAACTTTGAATTGCACACTCCTGCCACTAAGGTTCAGGGGATCACTCTCCAAAAAAGATGGGCTGAATTAGTGTTCAGGTTATAGAAACAAAGCTATATTCAGCAGGTCAGGATGTAGTGTATGCTACAGCAAACAAGACGTACCAATGTCAGACAAATACAGTTCAAATGAGCAATCACAATGAGCCTTTAATGAGCAAGTTGTAGCTCAGAAGGGCATAATGTAGCCTCCCCTCCCACAACAGTGCAGGCTACAAACCTATTTCATGTAAAACAACTGGCCTGAAGACCATGTGCTTAAACACACAGCCTTAGCATAACAGAATTACATCAGGCTACTGACAAGCAGTAATACATGCAGCAGAATAAGTGCAATTGAGTCATTGTAAGAACAGGCAGCGACAGCAAATTGAAGTAATACAGTTGGAATAGACAGAACTACAGTAACATGTTTTTTGTTTATAGGTTATTTGGGAAGGGATGAAACATGATAATGTCTGGTTGAGAAACAAAGGGGCTGATATCTGTCTACTCAGTAGGATAAGCTGATGAGATACAACTGGGAGGTGTGTTCAAAATTAGATTTCTAGTAGGGGCGGCCAAGTCACATGCCAGCCAATATTTGAACACAACAAGGGAGAACTTTTATAACTCCAACAGAACAGAAAACTTGTAACAAAACAAATGCAATACTGCAATAAAATATAAAATATATGTGACCAAAGCTTAACTAAAGAGCTTCAGATCAACATTAACTGCAGAGATGACTGATACTCAGAGCAATGCAGACCACACAAACATCAGACAGATATACCATATTGCTATATATATGTAAACAATGTCACATTTGCCTAGTTCCTATACAACATGCAAAGCTGTTTGTGTGTGACAGGTCTGAAAGTAACAATCCACATTAATGCTCTGTTATGTCATATTACATCAGTGTTTCTCACCTCCCTTCATTTCACAGGCTAATAGCACAGGCTAACAGCAAATGACATACTTCTCTGCATCAGGTGTACATATCTGTCTGGTGTGTGTGCAGCACTGGAAGTCATAAAACAGTTAAACACTTTTTCAATTTCAACTTAGTAATTATAATCAACCTAGTAATTATTTATGTTTGAAGGCAATACAACAACTTGTAGGTGTAGACATTTATGTGTGTTTGGTGCAGTGGAACTAAGACAACACATTTGTAAAACAAGTACAGCCTATTTACTTGACATTTTGCAACTCATGTCTGTATGTTTGAGGCTTCTGGCTTCAAATATTAATACATAGATGTGCACAAGGTAATACTTGGTATACATTTCTGTTCTTTGTCAGTATGGCAGACTGTTTACACTCTTGCAGCTCAGTCATACCTCTCAAGCTGTTACAGCAAGACATCTGGGCAAAGGCACACATCAATGGGGCGCAAAGGCCAGAAAATAGTGATACTTTATAAATCCAGCTGTAACACACTTAGTTGCTAGCAAAGTAGGTTTTGCATTCATAGGAATACTCTGAAGGATATGACATCTGACCTTCAAATGTATGCTATTATGTTATGACTTCAGTCTTTACTGATTTGCCAGTGATTTGCCAGACAAAACACAACTGTATGAGGCACTGACTACAGATATGAGGCAAACATGCGGTCAGTCTGCAAAACTTTGGGCAGTTGAAAGGTATAAGCTCAGTATATAACATACAGTTCAACACACACTTCTGCGACAGTTGTTTACTATACACATACCCTATATAGGTCTTACATTTGTAAGACAAGCATATGTATCATAGTAGTATTCACAGGTGACATATGAATATTTACAACATCCCAGGTAGCTGGCCTGGCAGTGTTACAGTCAGTATTGGACAACAGGCACTCCAGTGGCAGTCATATGTGAGCTGACCTTTGCTGGGGTGACTCAGTGGCCAGAGCTGTGATCTATGTCACTGCAGATAGAACCAGCAGGAATGGCCGTAGGTGCTGGACAGCAACATGTGAGTCCAGCAAGTCTTTTTGAGACCTGTTGTTTAACTTCCTATTTCACATTATTGCATCTCCCTTTCTGCATTCCATTACATGCTTAATTGATTGACATACCTGTTATAGTGCTGAAGAGTTTTCTCAGAATAATGCAAATGTTTGTGTAGTCACAGTCTGTCTTTGTATAGAAGGGTTCAGACCTGTTTTGCATAGGCAACAGCTTACCTTTTGTAAGTAATGGTCATGAACAGGTGATGGCCTGTGCACCATTTGGTGTCTCCTAGTTGCTAATTGCATCCAGGACAGCTATGATGTCTTTCCATTAGCCAATGCCATAACAATACAGTGCTATAATTAAGTCCTTCATGTGGGCCTTGCCCCTTTTCCTTGCCTGTAAGGAGGACATTATGGATGTGTGGGAGCTACAGCCTCACATAAGGTAGGTGGAAATATCTCTTAGAACAAGAAATGTGGAGAAAGCCCAACAAAATGGGGGACAAAGTTCCAGAATTAGGGACAGATTGTAAGTATTGCTGTTATACACTTAGAAGATTGCTAGATTAACAGGATTTGTCTGGATGTGCATTTTCTGCGTGATTTGAAGTCTGACAATGATATGTATATGACATACCTCTCAACTGTCCAGATTTCTGTGGAATGTCCAGAGGTTTGCCTCTTATGTTTGATCTCTTCCTCAGACAATTTTTGTTTTTGACAAATCAGTAGGATAATGTGAGGATTGAAGTCACTAAATGATGACATCGATTTGTGTTTCAGACTTCATATCCTTCAGAAAAGTTATGTTACAACAAACTCTGTAACACCAGCAACTTTTTCAGTTTGTAACACTATTATTTAAGATTTGTCCCTATTTTGGCCTCCTGTCCCGCAAGTGTGTCAGGCTTTCTCCAGATGTCTTGCAGTAAGAGGTTCAGAGGTATGGTATATCATTATTTAGTGACTTCACTCCTGATATCATCCCAGTGATTTGGCAAAATCCCACAAATTGTATGAGGCAGCGGCCATAAATATGGTCCCACACCCTGGACATTATGTGGAAATTTGTACAGTTGAGAGTTATGTATGTCTGGCCATTATTAACACACTGTCAAGATTGTGTAGCAATGTAGTGTGTAAATGTTTGTTGGGCTGAGTAGGGAGAGAGGAAGATGTGAGCATTATAGATCCTTTTCTATCTGTCTGTGCATGCTTCTACAGCTGCTGGTGGTCTATCAGCTGTATATGTTTGTAGGGGCAGACTGAGAAATATCCTGTAACACCTCAGGATTCACAGTACACTGTGACTTTGGGCAGTATATGTAGGTGTAGTGTGTGACTGGCAATCAGGATATGTTTGTTCAAACAGTCATTATACTCTAGAGTTCAATTGGGTTACTGGTATGTTGCTGTGACTATGGTACAAATGGTTGTGGATAGACACTTTCTCACTGATGTCTGCTTTTCCCTACAGTTACATCCCTGTAGTGCATGATATATTTGTAAATGTATGAGTAATTACCCAGAGCTGATTTGGGGTAGTGTTGTGTTAGTCTGACGGTAGTTCAGAAGGTGATGGGTGAAATGGTTGGCAGCTCTCAGTGTTTTTTCCCTTCTGTTACATGACTGCAGTCATACCTCTCCTCTATTCAGATTTCTATACACTGTCCAGATGCGTGGCTCATATTTTTGGTTTGTTCCCGATAACAGTTGTGGATTTCTGACAAATCACTGAGAAGATGTGAGCACTGACATCACTTAATGATGACAATCATTTGTGTTTCAGACCTGAAATCTATCAGAAAATATATGTTAAAAAAACTGTGATACTCTAGCAAACTACTAAGCTTATAACAGCCATAGTTCATATATGTGAGTATTGTTTGGCCTTTATCCCCCCACTTCATCAGGCTTTGTGCAGATGTCTTGCAGTAAGAGGTTGAGTATATATTTATATATATATATATATATATATATATATATATATATATATCTGTGAAAGTAGCACACTCCAAATCCGAATTCAGACCAGTGACAAGTGGAGTACTACAGGGTTCATCCCTGGATCCTCTCCTGTTTGGTATCTACTTTTCTGAAGTACAGGCTAACATAGGTCTTTGGCTAATGAAGTTTCGCAGATGACTGCAAATTAGGAGCCATAATTGAAACTTGTAATGATGTGGACATCCTACAAAAGGGCCTCACGGAGACAGAATGCTGGTGTCAAAGCCATAACCTCAAACCGAAAGTGTGATAAGAGACCTTGGGACACAGGTGGACAGTAGTCTCTCCTTTGATAATCACATTGCCACAGTAGTCAGAAAATCCTACGTGACACACCTCATCACAAAAGGTTTCTCATCTAGGAAAAAAGAGGTCATTGTTACCCTCTACTCATCAATCATTAGACCCATTATAGAGTACAATGCCCCTTTTGTTATGTACCTCACAAGACATCTACAACAAATGGACAGGCTGCAGAAATACCTCACAAAGAGGATTACCGGCCTCAAACAGATGCCCTACGCAGACCGTCTCAAAAAACTCCAGCTTTACTCCATTGCATATCGCCTACTCAGAGGCAATCTCTGCCTAACGTACAAAGCTATGTCAAACCCAGAGCTGTTGGACATGCTCCACTTAAAGAAATCCCAATCTCTCCGAGCTACATGCTTTAGGGACCTAAACCTTGTCACCACAATAAACAGAACATGCTGGAGGGACAGATTCCTGTCCCAGAGACTTCCCATACTCTGGAACAAATTACCTATCTATATCAAACAAAGCTCCTCATTAGCACTCTTCAAGAAAAATCTTGATGGTTGGATGGGAAATAGGAAATTCACCCTGGGGATCACCTCTGTGGCTCTGCTCAACAGGGGCACAGGAAAATATTTTTCTTGGGTGGCGAAAGTCAGGGTACCTTTTTGGCTAGGCTTATATAGGCCTTAGGGCCAATAGCCTAGTGCCTACCTATGAACTTATGAACATATATATATATATATATATATATATATATATATATATATATAAATGTATATGTGTGTGTGTGTGTGTGTGTGTGTGTGTGTGTGTGTGTGTGTGTGTGTGTGTATATATATATATATATATATATATATATATATATATATATATATATATAAAACATTACTAATTCCACAGGTTTTTCCCCTAATCCTCTTGCATGATATATTTACTGAAGCATTTCTGATTCTCACAGCTCATGGTGAGTAGTGGTAGCTGCTGTGACTTGAGTGTGCAGGGTCTTGTGTTTAAGGCTTGCCAGGAATGTGTATTTTTCACCGTATGTTAAATGACTGTAATGCATGATATGTTTGTAAAAGCATGACAAATTCCCGCAGTTCAGATGGTATAGAGGTATGGTGCTATGATTGTAGTGCACAGGGTCCTTGGTTCAAGACTTTGTAGTGCTGACTTTTTTTTCATTAATGTTAAATGACCATAATGCATGATATCTTTGTAAAAACATTGCAAATCCCCACAGCTCAGATGGTGTAGTGGTATATTGCTGTGATTGTAATGCACAGCATCCTAGGTTTGAGACTTGAGAAGGTTGATTATTTTCTTGCTGGGCAGAACAAGGGCTGATGGAGACAGAGTGATTAAAGCACTTTTAAGCAGTTGTAAGTGGTTTTCCGAGGTTTTGCATGAAGCTAAGCAATGATAACAGATGGTTAAGTCCTCTTAGCTTCGCTTAGTGGTGCTTATTCCTGCTTACACCTCCGCTAATTTTAAATAAAGAAAAGAAAAAAGGGGTGATAGGAAAGTGGTGAAATGGGAGAAAGTAGGGGGTAAAACATTAGAAAAAGCAGCTAGGGATGTACAGGATGGGTGTAGGAAAGGACCGTACCTTAACATTTCTTCTGCAGCAGCAGTTGTGACTGATGTGGAAAATTTGGAATTTACAGCCTCACACCCCAAAGGGAGGGGTGTTGGCAACATACATTTGTAGAGTAATTTGAGTGTAGATTGATTTACATCACTGGACATGGGGGCGAAATGTAGAGCTATGTATGGGGCAATATTTTTTTGTGGGACAAATGCCATTTTTTTTATTAAGGTGAAAGTGGGATGTTGGGGAAGGGCATTAGGTATGTTTGGGGAGGTAGGTTGGCTAGGATAGGTTGCATTCACAGACAGACAAGATACATAAGACAGGAGACAGGGCCGGTATATGATACATGAGGGGGGTAAACAGCTTAGATGGGGAGGATGGTTGGGAATCAGAGGCCCATGAGCCCCCAATGGATACAGTGGGCTGAGGTCCCCAACAATGGGCAGTCACCACTGCACCTTCATGGCCCCAAAGGTGGCTGTGTTGGGGGCTGGACAACAGGGGCAGCCTGCCCCTTCAGGTGTGCCAGGCGGCCCTTCATCTGGTGCAGCCATCCATCCAACTCATAATGGATGACGCTGCGCATTATACCCTGAAATTTGCAGCAGATGACGGGCTCCTCTCCATGTCCACTCCCAGTGGGGATGGGCCCCTGTCCCCTGAGGTGGTTCCTCCAAAAGGTGGTGCAGGACCAGCGGAGGAGGAAGTTCCAGGTTGGATCCCAAACATGTTGGGGCCCCATGCCATGGCCAGATGAGGCGAAACAGGCAGATCCTCTAGGATCTGCCATCCCGAATGTGCTATGTTGTTGAGATTTTCCAAAATATATTGGTTAGTCATGAACAAAACATTTCAACATTAGTTATAACAGCATGTGTGGTTGTTCCAATTAACCCAAAATAATAGATTTGAAACAGTTGCATAGCAAACAGAACATGCAGAAATGGAACAACAGTAAGCATTTTAACAGCATGCAAGTTACATTGATGGCAACAGGCCACCGATAATGGTATTTGAACAAGGTATGTTAATATGCAACCAATTAACTATATGAACAATAATAGAACACATGTCCCAACAATAGGTTTTGAGAACAATATGCCCGTAGTATATGAATAATCATTATTGATGCAGATGAGGGCTGGATCAAGAGAAAAAAGTCCATTAACAACTGTATAGGCTTCTATTTTTCACAACAGTACTGCTTAATACTCTTCAGGTCTGCCCTCACTTTACATCTACCTATGGCCCATAGCTTCTGTAGCACATACATACATGTTAAACTGTCAACCTGGAATGGTATTTGGCAAACTGTGACAACTCTGGGTACATGAATAGAGGGGGACTTGTACATGTCAGAGTTAGATATCTGACAAAGAAGGTGTACCCTCCACTACTGTTGTATGCATGTGCTACTGGCATACTTCACCTGGATTCCTATCTATGTCCAAGGTTATTGGTAGCAGTGACCACTAGCCGTAACAGCATGACACTTGAGAGACATGTATCGGGAAGAGTGCATGGTGTATTTACCTATCCTGCTGTCATTTCCAGGCATGGGGTTGAACAGTGGAATAGTTGTACACAGTGTATTAGTATGCCCTTCATACAGCTACTACAATACATTTCTTTACCTGTAAGATCTGTGGAGAAAATATCTGTTAACACTACCTGGCTGTTTCTACAAATATTCAAGATTTCTTGAGTGTATATATGCACACATCTCAGTACCAGTCCCTGGATTCAAACTGTGTCTGGGTGTGCAAAACTGAACAACAAAGCTGTTTTTCATCACACTGAGCTACTGGGAACTGCTGTTCCTTGTTTGTCTTATTTTTGCCTAATATGCTGTTGGTTAGCCAGTCTGACCTTGTAATCCTGCGATCCATGCATAACAGATAGTTAGTGTACTGTTTATTAATAATTTGAAAGCAAAGATTAACACAAGGCAATGCTGCAGGGGACACACTATAATACATTACTATTCAGGGTTCAGATCTTAGTGGAGAACACATTTCATTTATACCTTGTTTTACAGCTCCATAATCTACAGTTTTGCTTAACAGCTGGTTCTTAGAACATCCTCAGTTAATGTGTGCTGCAAAAGCCATATTTGCTGTGAAGAAGCTGTACATATTCTATTTCTACAACAACATACCAGAGTAAACACAACAATTTGTGGTATAAGTCATTATTTTATTTATATGACACATTGCTTTACTACTGCATATCCTGTAGATCAATATTAGTCTGGAAAACTTTTATTTATTCGTTAGACATAGAATACACTACCAAACAACAAATCATTCGTACCTTTTTACAGGCGTTTTGTTGACGACCTGTTTTTGGTATGGAGTGGTACACCAACACAGTTGGATGAGTTTTTTCTGCAAGTTAACAGCTCGCTATGGTTCCTTAACTTTACCATAGAATGGTCGCATATTAGTATTCCATTTTTAGATGTTTATGTGGAGAAGTTACCAGGAGGGATGGTTAATACAGGGTTATATCGCAAATCTAGCCACAGGAACACTTATTTGCACCGTTCTAGTATGCACCCTGGTTATGTATATAATAATATAGTTCGTGGACAGTCTATGCGTCTATCTAGATACACACCTTGTGCATCTAAATTCACAACAGGGTTAATGGATTTGGGTAGGAGGTTTAAAGCACGTGGTTATAGTGACCTTGATCTCAGTTTAGGGATGGAAGCAATTACTACCCTTAGAGATGACAGAGCTATGCCTTATTTTTCTGAAGGGGCCTCTGCGTTTTATACAAGTGACAGGTCTGATGAACAGCCTTTTACTACTCATTCACATAGTGATAATGTAATGTTTCCTATTTATTACACTAGGGATATAGGTGCAGTTAAGGATGTTTTTATTAAACATTGGCACGTTTTGTCAGTAGATCCTATGGTTAAAGAATATACTGGAGACAGACCCAGGTTTGTATACCGAAATAAAAAGAACCTTAAGCATTTGCTTTGTTATCCCAACACACGTCCATATGTTTTAGCTCCAGAGGGACCGTACATGATACCTTGTAATAGATGCAATTTTTGCTCCTATGTTTTAAGTGATCCCATTTTTAGGTATCCTCATGGGACAGGGGTGTATACCATTCGTGTTCGAGGTAATTGCATGTCGAAGGATGTTGTGTATTTAGCGACTTGTACAGCATGCCCAGCCTACTATGTGGGCAAAACGAACAGAGTGCTCAGAGATAGGATCCGAGAGCATGCCTATCATATTAGGAAAGGTCACTCATTTAATGCCCTTGCTAAACACACCAGAGATTGTGGTCCAAACCATGAGTTTAGATTTAGGATTCTAGAACAAATCTCTAGGACACACAGGAGGGGTGATGTAGAGATTTACACAGAGGTCCATGAGATTAATTGGATCATTAGGTTCAGGGCTGATGCCATGCCTGGACTTAATGGTAAAGTCCCCATACGTCCCTTGTTAAAGTCAAGAAGGCTCAGGACTTAATAATGATTGTTATATGGTTTTTGTGAAGCTTAATTATATGTTTTTGGTTATTTATGGCACATAGCTTTCACATTGATGCAGTATTTAAGTGTATATCCCTTTAAGGAGTGCTCATTTTATTGGCGCCTTTTTTAGTTTATAAACTCAATTCTTTTTTAATTAAATTGTAATAAGGTCTGATGAAGCTATTTTAGCGAAAGCGCTCACCCTGTTTTGTTCGAATAAACCTGTTTTTATCTTACTGGAGTATTTGGATTCCTTTGGCTGTTTGGATTTACGTCTACACTTGGCTTATATCCCCTTCATTGTTTTGCTCTACGAACATTTTATTTTTTATTATAGAATACACTACACCTACTAGCAGTAAACAATTTACTCCTTCTTATTTATTTCACTATATACTACAAGGTAGATCTGTACTGACCAGCCTGTCAGTGCAGCCTTGTCAGCCTGTTGTCATGGGCCTCAACATTGCTAGCCCTCTCCACAGCATTAATGCATACCGGTATATCACATGCTCAGGCTAGAATTTGGTACAGCTATGGATGAGATGCTTACAAACTACTGGAGCATTCCGTGCCTGAGCATCTTGGATCCACTGAGCCAAGAATGCCCCCTTCCTATGCTTTAGGTCGGCATAATGATGCCATACCTGCTCACCAGTTTGGAAAATTCCAGTGGCACTAGTGAAGTCGTCTGCCAGATGGTTCCAGGCCTTCACTTTGTACTGAGAGCCCTAGTACTGGCCCTGCAGCAGTCTGTCATCATGGTGTTCTACGAGGAGTCCAGCCATGACCCTGGAATCCAGAATTCCCCAGCACTGTGCCCAAAATTGTGCTCCCTCTTCAATGTCAGACATGGTATCTGCACAGAACAAACTACAACAGGTTCTGGCTGTATTCCCTTTGAAAATGCTAAGCTCAGCTAAGCAATGCACAAATCTGCTAAGCTGAGTTGAGCAGTTCTTAAGGGAGTAAATGCTGAGCACTGCTTAACAGTGTGCAAATCCGCTTAGCGGAGCTAACTGCTGCTTAGAATTTATGTCTAAGCAATGCTTAAACTGGCTAAGCAGAGCTGAGCACTGCTGAGAATTGCTCAGTTTTCATTTAAAAAATATCATAATTGTAAATTAATTAATCATTACTGACATATTATTAAGTGAATATGATTTACTTTATATGACATCCTCCTATGTGCTTTCATTACATTACCTTGGGGTGTAACTATACTGTATGGGACACTTGTGTGTACATGGGTGATTTCACATGTTATATGTACTCACACTTCTATTTTGAACCAGCTACAGTACCCCAGTTAACAAATATCAATTACTTCATAATTTAAAATAAAAAAAAATAATTTTAACAATGCTTTCCCATGTAAAAATAAAGGGCCTTTTTTGGTATTTGAATTGCGAACTGCTGCATGCAAAGCCAGCACTCTAACCACTACACTATCTCACCAGTAAGAATTTCAGCCACACATTTGTATTTAGCTCCTATGAGATGTTTAAGCAATGCTGAGCAGAGGGCCATAACATGCAAACAGGCTTAGCTACGATTAAGCTTAACTTAGAACTGAAAAAAATTAATACAAGCACTTCAATTATGTATAAGTCATATTTGGTAATGTGCTACCTGTCATTCTATCAAATGTCTAAGTCTGTATGGGCAATATCAGAATTGAAGTCATTACATAATGGCATACATTTGAGTTTCAGACTTCTAATCCTTCCCTACATGTTATGTTAATACAAATCCTATTCCTCTATCAACATTCTAAGTTTGTAAGGGCAATATTTTTAATGTGTCCCTATTTGCCCCCCCATCATTTTAGGTTTGGTCCAGTTTTTTGCTCTAAAAGGTTGAGAGGTATGCCCCCCATTATTTTAGGCTTTGTCCAGATGTTTAGCTCTAAGAGGTTGAGAGGTATGCCCCCCATCATTTTAGGCTTTGTCCAGATTTTTGGCTTTAAGAGGTCCAGACGTATGGTCAAAGTGCCATATGGCACTTTCGCAATGCAGGGGGGGGGGGGTGTGACAGTACCTGTCACACATTTCCTGCATTGCTTGCTATTTAAATTCCTGTTTTCAGTGCCTGTGGACACTGAATGCAGTTAGAAAGTGCCATGCGGCACTTTGACAATGCAGGGGGTTGCTTCCTATTTAAATTCCTGTTTTCAGTGTCCACAAACACTGAAAGCATTTAGAAAGTGCCGTATGACACTTTTAGAGTGCAGGGGATGTGTTGGATTTGTGAGCACTACTGAAACAACACCCCCTGTACTCCTTCAGTTTTCCTGTCTGGACAGCCATTCTCAGTAGAGCGCCTTCATTAATATGCAAGGTGCGCTGCTGTTAACACTATGCAGAAGTGGACACCATTCACTCCTTGTAGGGATAACACTATTCCTACACGGGGTTTATTGAATCTTGGGGCAGATCTAATTACGCCCTTGTTCCTTAGAAACAAAATCTAAGCTAAAATGTTTTAAGTAAGAGTAGAAAAAGGCAATCAGTCTTGCTGGAAGACCTTGTCTGTCAACTTCCTTTTTCAGATGGAGACAGTCAGGGTATTTTTCTAGCTTAGTCAGGCACCCGAAAGGAGACATTTGGAGCTTGAATTAGCTAACAGAATGCAATAGCTGCAGGTGCAACGAGAAAATTAACAACTCGAGGAGAGAGAGAGAGAGAGAGAGAGAGAGAGAGAGAGAAGAGAGAAGCAGTACCAGCATGGATTGGAGATTATCATCCTTTGCTAGGAACAGGTAGTTCATGGGGAGCAGAAAATCTGAGCCCTAGATGTCCAAGTCAGTACAAATCATTTTCCACAATATGAAAATGGTGGTGATATTGATAATTTTATCTGGGTATTTTAAAAGGTGTGTAATCTACAGCCAGTTGACTCAGGGTAGTAGGTGAGGTTTTCAATAGCTCTCTTTACAGGTAAAGCAATGCAAGGTGTTAAGTGGTTTGATCAGCAGATGCTGATTGTTTAGTAGGGCAGTACCAGCATTTAGTACATTTGTGATCAGGACTGAAGCATTTGTTAAGATGTTTTCCAGTTTAGTTGCTACAGCTTTAAAATGAAAGAGTATCTTTTTTTTTTGGTCTTCTCAAGTAAGAGAGGACACTTTGTTCTTGTTTTGCTCCTCAATTTAAAATTGAGAGGGAAGTACCATGTTGGAGAATGCAGGGAATGCCACAGCATGGCCCTGTTAAATATATTGTAGAATTCAGCACCTACTTTGGGTAGGTGAATGGATGTCAGATCACTAAATATGAAATACTTGTGAAATGTTTAATGTGGGAACAAGCCCTCTCTACTCTGCATGAGTAGAAGATGTTTTGGTTGGCAGGCTGGGAGTGTAACATTGCCAGCATCTAGAAGAAAGGGCACCTATGTCTAGCAGAATGTAATTGCATAGGAAGAGAGTACACAGCACTGGACATGGGTATAAGGGAATCTATGGGGGCAGCTCAAGTCATCAAAATAGGTTCCAAAGGGGAAAGAGGAAGCCTATGTCAAAGTCAAAGTCAAAGCAAGCTTTATTGTCGTTTAGATACTATGAGTGACGTCTGAATGAAATTACATGTATCATGCTCAAATTGAGAAGACAAATACATGCATACAATTACACATGCTTAGACGAGACATATAGATACATACAGTTATACTTGTATCAGACCTAACATTAACCTTTCTCTTAGACATTTATATTATTACTTATTACTACAATTATTCTATACACCAGTACACCAGCTGATTGGTTCCTCATTGCACCTGTACTTATTGCACAATGTAATTGTCATAATTATGAGAATATCTAGCAGTTGTACTGCATAGGATTTTCTTGTAAACTGGTAAGGTGGTTGTGTTGTCTTACTGTTGTTGTACTATTGTTTGGTTACCACAAGACTTGTCAGCATCTCACATCCCTGAGATTAATACCAGAGTTAAAGAGTCTAATCACTTGAGGGAAGAAGCTTTTCTTGAACCTGGTCATTTTACAGCATTCAGTCCGGTATCTTCTGCCAGACAACAGGCACATGAATAGTTCAAAAGCAGGGTGTGTAAGATCACTTGTTATTTTTGTTGCTCTGTCATAACAAAGTGTCATGTATAGATCCTTTATCTCTGGAAATTTGGATCCCATTACTTTCTCTACAACTCTGATTATCTTTTGTAGGGCTTTCTGATCTACAGATGAACAGCTCCCATACCACACCATGAAGTTGCACGTTAGGATACTTTCTATAGTACCCCTATAGAAGGTGGATAGGATATAGGGAGGTAGGCTTGCTTTCCTCAGTCTCTTCAGGAAGTGCAGGCATTGATGGGCCTACTTTACTATGTGGCTGGTATTGGGTGACCAAGAAAGATCCTCTGCTATGTAGACCTCAGGAACTTTGTGTTCTTTACTCTTTCCACTACCTATCATGAGAAGAAAATGAGCTGGTTGTACTCTCCTGAAGTATATTATGATCTCCCTGGTTTTGCTGACATTGAGGTCAATATAATATCTGGCACACCAGTGAATCAGAGAACTCACTTCTTCCCTGTAAGCTTTTTCTTCTGCTTTCCTGATGAGGCCCACCACCATAGCCAGCCTTAGGCATAGGTCAACTAGGTGGCCGCCTAGGGCACCGCTCCAGCAGGGGCACTTTTCCAGTATTTATTTGGTGTAAGTAGACCAAGATGGGAGCACTGGGTAGTGTGGTGTGGGGCACCGTGAAGCCCTTCTGCCTAGGGCACCAGTTGACTTAAGGCCACTCCTGCCCACCACTGTAGTATCATCTGCAAACTTAATGATGTGGTTGGTGTTAAATCTGGTTTTACAGTCATGGTCAAGATAGTAAACAATAGGGGGCTTAGCACACAGCTGTAAGGTACTCCTGTGTTGATAGTGATGATCTTTGAGTAAAATTCTTGCCACACATACTCTTTGGGGTCTTCAGTCAGAAAGTCCAGGATCCAGTTGCACATGTGGTTAACACCTAGGTAGACACGTTTTTCTATTAGCTGTTGTGGGATGACTGTATTGAATGCTGAACTGAAATCAATAAACAGCATTCTGACATAGCTGTCCTTATTTCTTAGATGTGCCAGGTTGAGATGCAGTGCAACAGAGATAGCATCTGCCATGGAGCGATTTTTACAGTATGCGAACTGCAGTGGATCAAGTGCTGTTGGGAGGTTTGCTGTCAGTTTTTTTTTTACCATCTTTTCAATGCTTTTCATGACGATGGATGTGAGGGCCACATGTCTATAATCATTAAGGCTAGAGGGAGTGGCTTTCTTTGGTTGTGGTATAATGTTTGTGTTTTTAAAGCACTTGCGTACATTTGCTTGGCTGAGGGAGATATTAAATATATCTGTTAGTACAGTGCTTAGTTGTTCAGAACATCATTTAACACCTTACCCAAGATGTTATCTGGCCTGGCAGCCTTTCTTGGATTCACCTGACACAGGGTCTTTTTCATCTCAGCTTGGTTTAGAATGAGCACTTCATTGCCTGGGACTGTGGGGAGTAACATTGCCTTGGAGCAGTTCCTCTTCTCGAATCTGCTGCTGAAGGTGTTCAGCCTATCTAGGAATTCTGCTCTGTCCTCACATTGAGGTGATGTCAGTTTGTATTTGGTTATGGCTTTTATTCCCTGCCACATACTACTGGAGTCCCTCATGTCTGGGAAATGGTTCTGTACTTTCTTTCCATACGTCCTCTTTGCCTCCCTTATCTCTCTCTTCAGATTTGCCCTTGCCAGCCTAAGAGCATCTTTGGCATTCATCTCAAATGCCTCATTGTGTTCTTTTACAAGCTCGTATACTTTGCCTGTTAGCCATGGTTTTTGGTTTGCTCTTATGATGATGTTTTTATTCTCTGTCACATCTTCTATGTATTTAGATATATATGCCACCACTGTTTCTGTGTATTCGCCCAAGTTGATCTGTTGGTCGGCTTTAGCAACCTCTTTAAATATGTTCCAATTTGTGTTTTCTAAGCAATCTTGGATTTCTGTGATTGCACCTTTTGGCCATATCTTGACTTGCTTCACAATGGGCTTTTCCCTGATTAGTGTTGTTTTAGATACTGGCATTTACATAATGGTAAGGTGGTCTGAGTCACCCAAGTGCAGATGTTGCATAGCTTTATATGCCAGCTTAATATTTGAATATACTTTGTACAAGGTGTTATTTCCCCTTATAGCAAATTCCATATATTGGTAGTAATGGGATAATACTGACTTCAACTCTGACTGATTGAAGTCTCCTACAATAAGGTCTTGAGAATTAGTTGTTTTAAATGTAACCAAAAGGGGCATACAATGTATTACTGTCCACTGAGGCAGGGTGGGGAGCACACGTCTTGGGAAACAGCAAGTAGGAGTTAGTAATATGATAGTGGTGGGTTGTTTGGATGCAAAAAGTATACTAAGCTACCACAAGAGTCTGTATTCTATCCTGGTGGAGGGTTAAAAGACCAGTACCTAGAGGATTACAGCCTCATAGGGGGTTGGAAGGGTGGTCCAGTGGTTAAGGTGCTTGATTTACAAAGACAAAGTGCAGCGTTTGAGTCTCACAAGGGATAATTGGCTAGGCTTACAATGACTCAGAAGGGCGGTTGGCCTAGTACTAACCAATGATAGTACATAACTGTTGTTAATGCTGCAGAGGTTAAAAAGAAGCTGAACTAGCATTTGAAGTCCACTACCACTAGAAATTTGAAAAAGGCACATTTTGAGTTAGCTTTTCCCAGAGTCTTCTTGGATTGGCAAGTGGAGGGGGGGGGGAGCAAACAGCCTCCAGTGCTGGAAGATATCTATGCAAATGTGCTAATAGAGAATGACTTTGACAATGCAGTACTGTGTGCTCATGCCATTACATGCAGACAGGCATAGAGGCAAGCACATGGAGATGCCAGTAGGGGGACACCCAAGCACATTGTGATGACAGGAGGGGAGACACTCAAGCACAAGGAGATGGCAGGGACACCCAAGCACATGGAGATGTCAGTAGGGGAGAAACCCAAGCACATGGAGATGTCAGTAGCGGAGACACCCAAGCACATGGAGATTTCAGTAAGGGGAGGCACCCAAGCAAATGGAGATGGAAGTAAGGGAGACACTCAAGCACATGGATGTGGCAGTAGGGGGATACCCAAGGACATGGAGATGGCAGTAGAGGGGGCACCCAATCAGACCCCACACTTTCACCCTGAACTAGTGATGTGGCTACTTCAGTAAGGGAGCTGGTCAGCAGCATTGAGCTGGGAACCCTGCTATATCAGTTGAAAAGTACTAGTCATCCCTTGAAAGGGCTTACTTCACTAAGAGTGGCAGGTAGTAATATTCAATATGGATTTGAGGCAGCACTGGCAGGCAGTCCTTCACTTCCTTTGAAAGGACAGCAGAGGGGGATCAGCAAGATGGAGTTCAGAATGGCTCAGCAGTCAGACCCTACATTACAGTACTTAAGGAAGGTAAACAAGGAAACTCATTTTTACACAAGGGCAGAGGGAGTCCCCTCATTGGGACATAGGCTTGCTATAAAGAGAATAGACCCTGAAGGAGGGCTGGAGGGTGCATTAATACAGCAGTTGGTAATATTTAGAGCCTATCACCAGACATTTCAGGTCATAGCCCAAGATATTTCTTTTGCAGGCCATATTGCTGTAAAACATATGAAAAGTCGACTTATATAAACATTTTTATTTCCAAATATTGCAAATGAGGTAACAGGGTAATGTCAAGACCTGTGAGCAATGTCAAGGGCTACCAAGAGAGGAAGCAAAACTAATGCTGTTCAATGTATTTTCCTGTTATTAAAGAACGATTTCAGATTGTGGCTGTAGATACTGTGATCTCTGTTAGAATAATTTCTGGCTTCTTCTCTAATGTTCTTCACTTTGGTTATTTCTCTCTCCTAGAGCTGCTGCTCTGGACACTAAGTTTCCTTTGTCAAGGACAAGTATTCACTTCCTGTTGTTGTCTCAGCCCTCTTTTTTATCATCACCAAATGCTCATTCAAAAACCTGCTATTGTTAATGCAAGCAAGATGGTCTCTACTTTAAAAGTAGCAACCACAACTGAACAAAAGACTGATGACATTTAAAGAAAACTGCTCTATTTATGCATTTTTTGGTTGCAAACCTTATTTATACTATAGTGCACACACATATATTATTTACACTATTACTGACATGTATTTAGCTCTCTTGTACTTTTTTATTTATTGAGAACCCATGCCCAGATATGTATGCCTATGATATGTGTGTGTTTGTGTGTGCATGAATGTATGTATGTATGTTTATCCATTCATCCACAACCCCTTTCCCCATTTTCGCCCATGCGTTCAGGGTGTCACTTCAACAGTGAAAATTGTCTAGAGCCAAGGTTTACATCACCATGTGGCTAGCCCTGCCACAGTTGTTCTATTACACCACACACTCACATGCACTTTCATACCTATGGGCAATTTAGAGTGCCCAGTCCACCTAATGCATGTCTTTGGAATGTGGGAGTAAACCAAAGCACCCAGAGGAAACCCACAAACACACACACTGGGAGGACATGCAGACTCAACACAGAAGGCACTCCAGCTAAGAAATGAACCTGGAAACCTCTTGCTGTGAGACAACAATGGTATTGACTGTGCCACTGTGCCACCCTATGTATGTATCTATATAGGGATCACAAGGTTTTGTCAACATCAGATAACAACTTTAGTGAAAAAAGTATTTTAAGTATAGTTTATGCCAAAGAATCAGTAAGTGTAAAAGAATGCATAACTGTAGTGCGCACATTTTGTGTGTGTGTGTGTGTGTGTGTGTGTGTGTGTGTGTATGTGTGTGTGTGTGTGTGTGTGTGTGTGTGTGTGCGTGCACACGCTTGTGTGCTGCTGTTGCAGAATGGCCTTTCACTGTGGGTAGATGTTGTCCCTTTTACACTGCTGTTGTATGATCATGGAGGTACTATATTTAAGTAAGGGATGTGTATGGGAACAACAGGGTACAGGAGGCCTGCTTCCTGAAGAAAACATTACTTTTATTGATTTCTTTGAAGTTTTAATGAAACTACGTTTTTAGATTTCAGATGTTTCTCTGTTTAATTTCTCCACTTATTTTGGTTTTCTAATACCATGACAGGAATGGACACAATTCCTAAGTTAGAGTGCAGTTAAAGTTCATGAAATTAGTACTGTTTTAATCTTTGATGCTATCCAAACATGTTCTTCTCAGCACAAGCAATGAGTCCAGAAATGACTCCTTCTGTCATTCATACTGAGCTGCATTGCATTGTTAGCATATCTGTGTACAACTATAAATTATTTTTATTAAGTCTGTTACCCCTACTACTTTTGGAATTGTCTGGGTATCTTTCCCCCACATTGTTCTCATTTCTGCCCAAAAATCCTGGTATTTTATGACTTTGAGTCTCTCTCTGTATGTCTTACACTGTAATCACTGGGTGTAGCAGTTTCAATGATCAATGCTACTTTTGTCTCTGTTATATCTGTTTTTTTCACATATATTTTTGAACTGTTGGTAATGAGTGATCCGTGTGACACAAACTTCATCATTCTCTATAATGCTTTGTGGTTCATGTTTTCAGCACTTATCAGCTACTTCTACATTTTGGTGTCTGCATAATCCCCAGTGCAATAGTATTACCACATTATTGTGCCTTTCTGTATTCCGCCATGAGTGTGTCACACCCAGCAACAAGATATGCTACTGTTTCCAGATCTTTTTTAGAGAACCAGTATTTGTCTGTTTCTCCCTCATGTTCAATGGACTTTATAAACCACTATTAGCCTTTCATCTTTTGGTTTCAGTTCTCACAAACGAACAAACACACACACACACACACACACACACACACACACACACACACACACACACACACACACACATATGCACACATATGTTACTGTTTGATGTTGCTATTTTGGAGTGACATCTTGAAGTCTATGTATTAAAACTAATATATACAGTATATACATATATATATATATATATATATATATATATATATATATATATATATATATTTAATCCACCAAAAAATCACTCCAGCAGAGAAAAAATACGGCAGCAAAGTGGAGCAAATGGAGTATTTATTTAGAACACAGTCTGCAGCACAGACCGGTTTCACCGCATGGCCAACCAACACATATTAATACAACAGCGTTTAAAGACACAATGCACCTCGTACACATATATATGCATATCTCTCATATCCCCTTTACATTTCAATATAAAATATATTAATTATAAAGGTATCTGATATAGCTCAAAACATCGTATCACCACAAGAAAAATACACCAAAAAAACCCTCCAAGGTAAAACCCCCCAAATATTGTGCAAACCCACAACATAAGTGGTAAAAGTACTCACACCCATTAATATACTTATATGTACACATTCATACTAATAACTAGATATTACCTAAGAGAGAAATACACTCTACCATTGGTCATTGAGTCCCAGTTTAAATGGGGCCCCTATGTTAACTATCCTTCCATGGAGTATTTATTCAGAACACAGTCTGCAGCACAGACCGGTTTCGCTGCATGGCATCATCAGTATGTGTCTTAGTAGGCAACCAACACATATTAATACAGTAGTGTTTAAAGACACAATTCACCTCCTACACATATATATGTATATCTCTCTTATCCCCTTTACATTTCAATATAAAATATATTAGTTATATAGGTATCTGATATAGCTCAAAACATCATATTACCACAAGAAAAATCCACCAGAACCCCCCCAAGATAAAACCCCCCAAATGTACTCTGTACTGTGCAAGCATATCCAAAGTGCCCTATATAAACACACACTTGTGTATAGTACTGCCCATTTTGTGTTTGTAGGCATTTATATGCTGAAAGGACAAGCCATGAATGAGTCTTTCAGACATAACATATTGTTGAATAAAGAACGTAGATGATTAGTTAACCTAGGGGCACTATTTAAACCGGGACTCAATGACCAATGGTAGGGTGTATTTCTCTTTTAACCACACAATAAGAAAAAAACAATAAACTTAATCCACAGATACGTCACCACAAAGACTTTGAATACTTTGAAATACTTTATTCAAGGAACTATCACGTGAAGCGCTTTTCGTCCGGTAGCTTCAGCGGACTTCTTCAGACAAATTTTACATCATGTTACACAGTATAAGAACACTCCCGTCAAAATGATTAATTAATTAAACAACTTGTTAACTGCACCCAATAAATAAAATTCAAACTTTGCTCACTCATCCTATGGGGGATATATATATATATATATATATATATATATATATATATATATATATATATATATATATATATAGATATATATATATATATATATATATATATATATATATATATATACATACACATTTTATATACATATATATATATATATATATATATATATACATACACATTTTATACATATATATATATATATATATATATATATATATATATATATATATATTACTATATACTTTACATTTATTACATCCTTATTTTTCATTTCTTTAAAAATATGCATATCATCAAAAATATGTACGTGTGCATATAAATATAAAACCTACACCTTTAACAAACCTTACAGATATACATATTAAAATAAAACCTTTTCTATGTTAAAAACTTTACTATAAAAAATGTACCTATCATAAATTACTCATTCAATTCAATACTAAACAATATATCTACAATATACAATTCATATATAAAACATTTTGCCAAGTTGAAACCTATAGTTCATCTCTTACTAAAACAATATTTTAACTATCTATTAAGACTCCTTAATTTCAATATACTTGAGATGGATACTACCTCATTAAGACCTGGCCACCTACTAGCATCTAAACGCAACTGCCACAATACCTCATGTTTTTCTATGAGTAGACTAGTGAACCCACCGCTGTCGTCCCCTACTACTTGGTCAATAACCCTAAATTTAAATGTATGCCCCTGGTTAGAGGATACATGTCTAGCCAAAGCATTATCAGTTTTTGCTTTGGTAATACTCAGGATATGTTCATATGTTCTTTCCTTCATCTTTCTGTCTGTCTTGCCCACATAAAATGCCAGACAAGACTGACATTGGGCTATATAAACAACTGATTTACTATTACAGTTGTATCCTCCATCATTTGTATACACATTATTCCTTATAGAGAAGATGTACCAGTAGCCATATGTCTACACACACTGCAAGACTCACATTTGAACATTCCTGGTATCCATACGAACATCTTCTTACTTTGCTCCACTATGCGCTCCTACCTCTTTTAAAAATAACTGATGGTCTCATCTCCAATTTAGTTAAAATTTCCTCATCTGTAGAAAAAATTCTCCAATTTTTTGCAATAATTTCTCTTATTAAATAAGCTTCATTACTAAATTGAGTAATGAAGCTTGACCCATAGTCCTTAAGCTCAGGTATCCTTTCTGTAGACTTGACAACAACAATACTGGAAGTTATAGAAGTGGTAATAAAAGAAGTGGAAGTAAAAGAATCTTGGGTAACCCTTAAACCTTCTATACATCCTGTCC
>NC_056741.1:342420106-342512606 GCF_019279795.1 Protopterus annectens | reverse complement strand
TTGTACAATTCTACATAGACAGCAGTATTCTCTGGGTTTGAATGGGCTTGAAACTTTGTCAGATAATTGCTTAATAACAGTTAGTTTGCCTTAGAGTAACACAGGGTTTGCTGGGGTCACATCACTGATTTTTATTTTGAAGGAGATAGCTTTATGGTTGCCCTTACCAGAGAGCACACTACACAGGGGGGGGGGGGTTATTGCAGTATTTTCCCATATTTGTGAGCGCCAGATCCAGTATGTTTAAACCCCTAGTGGGAAAATGGAAAAACTGATCCAAGGTGTTTGTATTTACAAAGTCCAGGAACTCTGGGCTTGAAAGTTTGGGGTCATGTAGGATTCCCACTTTATAGAGGGGTAGTTAAATTCCCCCAAGAATATGGTATTGGGTGGAATGGTAAATGTCACCAGTAGATCTAAGTATAAGCTATGGGATTCGTGGATGACAGAGGACTCCTCCAATGGTAATTTGGACGTGGAGAAGCTGAAGCAGGTTATCCTGTTTGACCAACCCTGAGGTATGTTTGTTTTTTATGTAGATAAAGACACCTCCATATTTAGTCATTGTCTGTGCAGCAGCTTGTCTAAATGTGTTGAAGACATTCTATACCTGCACTGCTGGGTTGTCCTCTGCAGCTTTAAACCATGTCTCTGGAACTGCACAGATGTATGGTTTCTCCAGGTTACTGAGAGCCTGGAGGGAGTGGAGTTTCTTCTTTAGATTCTTAGCAATGAGCAGTAACACCTTTAGATTCCCTTGAGTTGATTTTGCTCAAATGGAAGGTTTGTCTTTTTTGAACTGCCTGAAAAAAGGCACTGTGGTGGAGGATAATGCTTTAGCCAATATTCAAAAGCCTAGTGAAGACAGGTGCAGACCATCCTTGCCAAAGCAATGAGGTCTACTGATCATATCCTCCTATGCTGACATATATTGTACCCCATTTGAATGACAGCAAAAGGAGAAACAATTATTAAAGTCAATTATCTTCTGTTCATGTAGTGGCATCACCCTTAGTGAAGATTGAGCACTGCTCATTACTAGATTCATACCAGCCATGACACATGGTCAGAGAACTCTATAATATCTTTCTTCATCTAGTCCAGGGAGGCACATCTCAGGTCATTTACACCCATATGAACGATGACTGAGTCATACTGGTTCTTGTGGTTCAGTGACCTGGGTATGTGAGTGACTTGGTGAATCCTGGCCCCTGATAAGCAACTGCTGTGATTTTCTCCTTCTTTAGCCTGGTGAGTGGAGTATCAGTATGTCTTACAATGAAGACTCCTATGACTAGAGTATTGGGTAATGTGTTGATTCACCTTATTGGCTTTGTAAATGAGGTTCCCACAGGGAGTGGTTTTATGTGTGGTGTTGGGTGTTGTTTTGGTAGAGTGCTTTTAGAATTGTTGAGAATAATTGATGCAGATCAAATATCTGGAAGGTCTTTGGAGTTTAGGAAGATTGTTTTTTACTGCCTCAGCATATGCTGGTTTATGTGTCAGATGCATACTATGTGTGATCAGTGGTGGGTAGAGTGTGTGCATTTGTGTGTGTGTGTGTGTGTGTGTGTGTGTGTGTGTGTGTGTGTGTGTGTGTGTGTGTGTGTGTGTGTATGCGCGTGTGTGTGCGTGTTACAACATGATTGTTATTTTGAGTGCTTGTACATGAAAGTCTTGCCTCCATGACATTCTGCAATTACATCTCTCAAATACTGCATCAATTTCTCAAAAGATTAGTTGATGTCCTCTCTACTCATCCCTCATGAGACCCATTATAGAGTACAATGCCCCATTTGGCATGTATCTTACAAGACACCTACAACAACTGGAAAGGCCACAGAAATGCCTCACTAAGAGGATTACCAGCCTCAAACAGATGCCATACGCAGACCATCTCAAAACACTCCATCACTACTCCATCGCATATCGCCTACTCAGAGGCGATCTCTGCCTAACATACAAAGTTATGTCAAACCCAGAGCTGTTGGACATGGTACACTTAAAGAAATCCCAATCTCTCCGAACCACATGCTCCAGAGACCTAAAACTTGTTACCACAGTAAACAGAACATGCAGGAGAGATAGATTCCTGTCCCAGTGACTTCCCATACTCTGGAACAAATTACCCATTCATATCAAGCAAAACTCCTCATTGGCCCTCTTTAAGAAAAACCTTGACGACTGGATGGGAAATAGAAAATTCACCCTGGGGATCACTTCTGTGGCACTGCTTGACAGGGGCACAAGAAAATAATTTTCTTGGGTGGCGAAAGCCAGGGAACCTTTTTGGCTAGGCTTATATAGGCCCCAGGGCTGATAGCCTAGTACCTACCTATAAACCTATGAAATAATTACTACTTTGTCTCAGGATGTCCATATCCACCAGACTGGCAATGGAGAAATTGGGAAAGAGTATATCTGTGATGTCAGATTCTTCTAGGTGAATTACAAGGGTGTAGTACAAGGCAGTTAATAGCAGGCTAGCTCTGGTGCTTTTGAGGCTAGAAGCAAAAACTAGGCTATGTAGGAGAAGATTCATCAGGCAGTGTTCCTCAGTGCACATACTGGTTGCTCTTTGTCCAAGTGAGTTGCTGGTACAGTTTCAGAGGTTGTTTTATATGAAAAATTTTGTTTCTAAGCACCTGTATCTATACAAGGCCCTGCTAAATGCCAGTAATCTTCTGGCTAATAAAACAGCCTCACTTTAAGCCTTTCTGTGTATTTCCCAACCTGGGTAGATCAGGCTACCTCTTACTGTTACTAAATGAGTAATCCTAAGTCTTCTCAATGTAAAAACATATGGAGGTTAGCTAAAAGTGAAAAGCTGACAGAAACCAGTTCAACAACTAGTTAAGACAACAGTTTTACGGCAATTTTCAAGAATTTGATTCAGCAGAAAGGGCACTGGAAGACAAATGTACTTTACAGTCTTAAAATGCAGATAAATGCAATAAATAATTATGTAAACCAGCAATTTAACACATTTGATGTGATATGAGACTAATGGAGACAGAGCCTTTGGAGGAGAACCACAACAGTGCCATTGCAGGGTAAACCTCAACATTTTAGACTGCTTCTGGCCAGTTATGAACTGTTAAAAAGCAGATATTTACTCTAAAGGCTAGTCCACAGTGTAACAAAATGCACAGAATTTGCTATAAACCCAATATTCTCAGTGCTAAGACTCTAGGCACAATACTGTAGCAACAGGTATACTAAAAATGCAGTGCAACTTTTTTTTTACAGAGAAGAACAATACATGCAGAGAAGAGTGCACATAATTTGCTATTAGCTCAACGCTTCAAATTAAATTTGGATAACTGTACTGGAAACCATGAATTCACCTTGGCTTAGAAACTATGTCCCTTTTGGAAAGGGGCAAAAGTATATGCCCCAACATATCCTTGTTCTGCCCATGTATGGGTTATTCATTCACAAAATATACAGTATAAGAACTACCATGGGAAATTATGGCTCAGCTTCTTAAGATCCTCACAGATCAATAGCCAAATATGTATCTTGGAACCTGTGATCCTCTCAACTTAGCCCTCATATCACTGTCAGTAAAAAAGCAGATATAGTCCCCCTTTAGTGCTGCAGCCATGATTATGACATCACAAGAAATATTAACCCCCATCTTGTAGGCACAGCCATCAAAGAGTATCCTTTCTCCCTCAATTTTAGGTTCAGTAATGAAAATGTGGAGATGGATACTTAGGTTTTAAGTAAACATACCAGTTTAGGCATAAAAGAAGGATTAGTTCTCAAAGAAACCCTATCCCTGGTGAAAATGAGATAGGGTTGACTCCCCATTAGAGCTTGCAAATCAGATAGTCTTCTTGCTGTGGTCAGAGCAAACAGTAAAGCTGTTTTTCATGTTCAGAACCTCAAGTCAGCTGGGTTAGCTGGTTAAAATGGAGCAAGTGTTAGCTTCTCTAAGACAAATTCAGATCTCAAGGAGGAGCCACCAGTTTGCTTGGGGTCCTATTGTGCAAAACACCTTTCAAAAACAGTTTGATATGAGACTGCATTGAGACAGGGGGATCTATGGACAGACATGTTGAAATGGTCACTAAATGAGCCTTTAGAGGAAGACGAAAGGCCATAGGATAGTAACTCATGCAAATATTATAAAACTGGATAACAACTAATCCGGAACTGCTGGTTATGTTGTTGGTACCAATTAGGAAACTTTTTTTGTTTGCTAATATATTATTTTCTCATAGCAGGCTTTCTTACCTCCATTAGTACCTGCTTCACATCCTCAGTAAAGAGGTGTTTAAAAGGAATTAAGACTGTATCATCCAGGCAGTCAGCTGAAGTTGATTGATGTCTGGGTGTATTAAACACCTCTGTTCTTGTGTCAGTAAATCCAATCTGTGAGGAAGCTTGTGGTAATTGCCAGTGGCTATTTCTAAAAGAAGGGAGAACCATAGTTTCCTGGACCAGAAGGGAGTTACCACAATGATCTTGGGGGATTCCTTCTGAATCTTAAAATGTACTCTGGTTATTAGTGGAAAGGGTGTAATATCACACAGGAACAATCCTGCCCAAGGAAATGAAATAGCATCTGTCTTTCAGGCCTTCTTGCATGGAGTCCTAAACAGAATCTTACCAGTTGATTGTTCAGAGAGGAGGCACAGAGGTTTACTTGAGGAACTCCTAACTAATGGATCAAATCTTGGAAGACCCCTGATCTAGTTTCCATTCATGAGGGTCTGCTCTGGTCCTACTCAGCTTATCTGCTACACAGTTTTACTCTGATGGAATGTATAATACCTGTATTGTGAGATTGGGCTGTGAAGCTATAGTCCAAGCTAACAGGGATAGACTTCAAATGGGGTATGGCCTGGCTCCCCACTTGTTGATGCCCACATGACTGTGCTCCTATCTGTAACAGCTTGAATAGGTCCCAGGGAGCAAAGATGATCCAGGACCTAAGTGCCTAGAGCAGGGTAAGCATCTCTTTGATATTTATGTGCTTACATCTGTCCTTGGTGTCCCCCACACCCTGTTCTTTTATTCCTTCTGAAACTGCTCCCAAACAAAGTCTGAGGCCTATGTGATGACTGACTGCTTTGAAACAGGAAGTGAGAAGGGAAGACCTGGATTTAAGGATAACTGTTGTCTCCACCAAATTATTTATTTTCTTTCATACCCCAGGACTGGGATTTGAAAAGACAAAGGTGTTTGTTGTAAGACCAAGGAGACTTCAGATACCACTATATTTTTCTCATGTGGAGTCTTGCCAGGGGTATTATGAGATGAGAATCATAAAAGCCATGAGACCCAAAATCCTAAAGTATTCTCTCACAGTGATAAATGTTTGAGAGAAAAACCTTAGAAATAGATATAGATTTACATCTATTTTTCCTGTGGAAGAAAAGACTTTGAATTGAGGTGTCTAGTTGAAATCTCATGAAAATGTGTGAAGGAGTTAGGAAATACTTTTGGAAGCACTCTGGGAATCCCAGATTGTGTAAGAGTTTTCTCACCTAAGAGAGAAAGACAGATTCCTGGCTCTTGAAAAAGACTCTACAAAGATAAATAACTTGTATAAATATGGAAAAATGTGGATACCCTATATCTTGCAATGAGCAATGACTGAAGTTAGAACTTTGTGAAGACTCTTGGTGCAGATGATAGTCCAAAGTAAGGCAGAGAAATGATAATGTGATCCAGACACACAAGACCTTAATAAACATCTGACGTCTGGATGAATGGAGATGTGACAATAAGCATCTTTTAAGTCTAGTGTTACCAGGAAACTTAAAAAGGGAAAAAGAGGTAACAGGTTATGAAGTAATATCACAATCAGGTTTATGAAAGAAAGAAAGATCCAGAACTGGCCTACAAGCATTTTTTTTCCTTTGGTCTAGAACATCCTTGAAAAAAAAAACCTTCCCCAACTGGGAAGGAAGAACTGGTTCTATCACTCTTTGGGACAGCATGTAATGAAATCTGGAGGAATCAAAAGAGTTTGCTTTGGAGGATGAGGAATGACCCCCTGCAAAGGAGGAATTTCCTACCACTGACATCTATAACCTTGTTGAATGATCCCCAGAACCCATTTGTCTGAAACTATCTGTTGTCAAAAAAAATGTTGATTCAAACTTTCTGGAAAAAAAAACAGCCAGGGTGGGTCACAATGTTGTTTGAATAATCGTAGGGACTTGCTGGACTGTCCTTGATTTTTGGGAGGTTTGAGACTTATTTGTGAACTCCCTTGTCATTTCTCCTTAGATGTCTGTTTACCTGTATTTTGTTGAGACTGTTTATTTTGCTTTTTGTGAAAACTGGATGAGGAGTTAGGAAATCCCTTAGAAAATTTGGAAAAGGAGGGCTGAAATATCTTAGAAATTCCTTGGATCAGCTTACCCCTTTTAGTACACTGTTTTGATCATCTCTGCAGCAAAGGGGCCAAAAACTAAATCTTTGTCCAAAGGGGAATTTGAAATCTCAATTTTAACATCATCTAGGCGGTTCTGAGAATGCAGCCATGCAAACCTCCTCAAAACAGTACCGGTGACATAGCTCTCAATTGTCCAATTTTTTGCATAATGTCCGTATTTCTGCCTTATAGTTTTGGTTTGATCATCATAAAATTTGTGGTTTCCTGGAAAATAATTGAGGGGTGAAGTCATTAAATAGTCACAGACATATGAGTTTCAGACTTGATATCTTTCTGTAAAGGAATGCTACAGCCACAGAGGAAATGGCTATACAGACCTTTTATTCTATCAAATTTATAAGTTTATAAGAGCAATACTTAAAAAAATCTGTCCCATTTTTCTGGCCAGTAGCCATAGCCTGGAAGAAGTATCAATAGAGTCATACTCACACAGTAAACAATAAGTAGTGATCTGTGCAATATAAGAAACTAAATTATTTAAAGCTGATTTTCCTTGCAAGAAAAAACTGCAAATGAAACACTTTCACAATTAGTCAGAACAAAGTTTAACATATTAACTTGACAATTTAAAATTCTGGAAATCAAAGTTGCAGAATTATACACATTTGTCCATACTTATCAATAATTTTCCAATCCTTATCAGAAAGAGTAGTATTGGGATTAAGTGTTTAGTGGCAATGGGATCAGCTAAAGCTATAGCTTCCGGGTCAGGTATGGGAACAGTAAATGAAAACTTAAATGATGAGGAACTTTATACATCTTAGCTACCTTTTTAGGGGCATCTAGTTATCAGAAAAATTGCAGGAAGTAACACACACATCCTCTAAAGCAGACAGAACAGGGAGAAGGGTTCATATTATATGACTGAATGCTAGAATAGCGAACGCTCTATTATCAGACCCAAATGCACGAAACCACAAAATTTCGAAGGAATAGGTCAGCAAATTTTTTCCCAGGGAAAAATTTCACTGATCCAAAAAAAAAATGTACAGGCAACATAAAGTGGGGGGTTTCACTCCCCACACCCCTCCACACCTTAAATATACCAACTCCGAGATCAAATAGGTATAGGTCCTGGAAAATCCTTTTGTAGCAACTCATATTTTCTGAAGGACTGAGAAATGTCAGTGTTCCCTCACTGAAAACACTGGCACATTCTTGCAAAAGTGTCAGAGAAACTGAAACCCCTCCATAAGGAGCATCAGAAACTGAGCTCTTCTCAGAGTCTGAATCAGAAATCTGAGGAGACAACTGCAGCTGTCTATGCATCTTTCTGTTCAGATTCAGAATCTTGAATCTCTTCAGGAAACGAGGTATCACTGTTTCTTTTACCACTAACTCCTTTACAAGAAGGATCAATAGCCTAGGCACAGTAAGCTGCTCCTGTCTAAGGAAATTTGAAGAACAGTAGACATATGCTTAGTTTAATGTTTCTTTCTGCAGCTTCCCTATGGATGGGCACAGCATTCTGACACAACTGTGAAGCCCTCCCTGTTTCCTCTCCCAGGACCGACAATAGTGGCTCTCACTTGTCCAGTTAGGGAACTCCAACAGCCACAGAGGAAATGGCTAACCCCTGGTCCATAGTGGCTGTAGGTTCTATACCAGAGAAATCCAGGGTAAAAGATAAGTGATCTCAGGTACAGCAAATAGCCACAACAGAGTCAACCACCTGCTATTGAGAAAAAACGCTAGCCAGCTGAGGTGGGAAAAGATGTTTACTTAACTTTTTCTTTTTGTGGCTAGAAGAAGGGCCGACTGAAGGACCAGTATTTTTTTCCATGGCCATGCAGAAAATGGTGCCTCTTTTCATAGAAGCTAAGTAGCAAATGCTGATAAAAAATACAAGCCAAAGCAGAGTGCTCTCCAGGGGAAAATGAATATTGGCTCAAACAGGTAGACACATACTCAAAGTTAACTGTAGCTGTTTGCAGACAGTTCAGACCTGGACTGCACTTTTCTTACAAGAATGATAAAGGTGGTACCACAGTTGAATACTTAAGAGTGGTGTTAGGTCTAGAAAAGAAGAGTACAGAGAGGAGTAAGCACTTTTGAGATGGTAAATATATATTATAAAGATTACAAAAACACACTGAGCAAATAGCTACCACATGCAGGACAATGTCTTGAACCAACTACTTAGTATATGCAGATACTGAGCCAATTGGAAGAACATTAGAAAAAAAAAAAAACCTCAGACAGTTATGCAGTCACAGATAAAAATATAGCGAGCAGCAATCTGTCGTGGTTCTCTATTGTGATTCTATCCACCAGTAACAGCACAATTATATAGAAATAATTAGACACCAGTATGAGCTGTCTACACACAACACAATTACATGAATAACATTAGTGAACAAGGTGCACCTATGCAAATAGACCATACATACTATTATACTAAAAACAACTTGGCGCAGACATATGCTAGCATGCCATAGTAACTTCCAATAATAAAGCATAAATCATATTAGATGTCTAACACAATTCAAGATAAACATATACAGTTGTAAAATGTCTAATACAATTCAACATAAATAGGCATTTACAGTTGTAAAACACTTACTGGAGAAACACTGAGCTCCTCATGGGGCCTGTAGCAGAGTATATTGTAGTTTTAAAAATGTTGCATGCCACAGGTAATATTTATTAACTTTGGGATTGTCTTAAGGTAATAAACAGGGAGGGGGAGGGGAGAACAAGGGTGTGAGCAGGCAATTCTTTGTACTGCTGCTAATGAGCCAAAGCAAAGACAAGTATGTGTTAAGAAACAATCACAACTGACCAAGGACTGCTCTGAAACTGTAAGTCATTTCTTAATTTCTCAGGTGGAAAAACCTGATAACCTTGTATCAGTATGCTACTGTGGTCACAGTTTAAAGTAACAAACACACAGTATTGATCAGTTATGGATACTATTTGTTAATAGAAGGGAATAAGAGAAAGTGGAAGATGTGTGTGTGTGTGTGTGTGTGTGTGTGTGTGTGTGTGTGTGTGTGTGTGTGTGTGTGTGTGTGTGTGGCAAAAAACTTGGCATTTAGTCAGCTCAGCTTGAGCTGCCTGATAATTTGGGCATGTGGAAGGCACCCTTAAGCTTTGGAAACTGGCTGGCTGTTATATCCTTGTCAGAATATAACCCCATATAGCTAAGAAAACTGTAGCAGTGATCAATATGATGAACATTAGCAGCTGTGATAGAGAATTGTGTGGAGTGGGCAACACTTTGGATGCCTTATTTTCGAAATAACAGTTGGCCATTGTAATGCATTTAATGCTAAATAATGACATGTGCATGTGGGCAGACCATATATAGTTTTATGTATTGCATCACATGGTAGTCCATGTTTGTTGATACAGTCGAGTAGGGTAAAAGTAAACAGCATGATAACAATTTAAATTTTGGACTACTACTGATGAAGCAAGTACAGAAACTACTTCTTTAAAGAGGCACTGTAGTACTAATGAACCAATTAAGGGTCTCATATTGCTTCTTTAGTGAGGTGCTATAGTACTGATGGAGTACGTAAGGGTCTTTTCTTGTTTCTTTAGTGAGGTATCATAGTGTTGAAGAATCAAAGAAGCATTTCACTTTTCTAGTGAGGTACTGAACTATTTATGAAGCAAGCAAGAATCTTGTCTTGTTTCTTTAGTGAAGTACTGTAGTACTAGCAAAGCAAAGAATGGGGATTGTCTTGTTTTTTAATGAGGTACTTAATGCATTCTGGTAATACAAGAAATTTATCTTGCTTCTTTAGTGAGATACTATAGTACAGATGACGCAAATAAAGAGTTTGCTTCTTTGGTGAGATACTGACTGGCTGTTTACAAAGCACCCAACATTTCATTTTTTTTTATTAGGATGATAATGTGGCACTCAGATTTCACATTTTGGTCTAGGATTATGCAAATATATTTTGTTGTGGATAAGGCCTACATTTCTAATTTGTCTAGGGGAGAGGAATGTTTGAAAAATTACATCTATCAGGAATATTTGCCTGTGGGGAGAGCATTTCTTTATTCTTATTTGCATTTTGATAAACATTTGTTTTGTAACCAGAACATCATCTAGGTGGTTCTAAGAATGCAGCCATGCAAACCTTCTCAGAACAGTACCAGTGACATATCTCTCAACTGTCCAATTTTTTTGCATAATGTCCAGATTTCTGCCTTATAGTTTTGGTTTGTTCATCATAAAATTTGTGGTTTCCTGGAAAATAATTGAGGGGTGAAGTCATTAAATAGTCAGACATATGAGTTTCAGACTTGATATCTTTCTGTAAAGGAATGCTAATGCATAACCTGTTATTCTATCAAATTTATAAGTTTCTAAGAACAATACTTAAAAAAATCTGTCCCATTTTTCTGGCCAGTAGCCATAGCCTGGAAGAAGTATCAATAGAGTCATACTCACACAGTAAACAATAAGTAGTGATCTGTGCAATATAAGAAACTAAATTATTTAACGCTGATTTTTCCTCACAAGAAAAAACTGCAAATGAAACACTTCTCATACTTTCACAATTAGTCAGAACAAAGTTTAACATATTAACCTGAAAATTCTGGAAATCAAAGTTGCAGAAGTATACACATTTTTCCATACTTATCAATAATTTTCCAATCCTTATCAGAAACAGTAGTATTGGAATTAACTGTTTAGCAGCAATGGGATCAGCTAAAGCTATAGCTTCCAGGTCAGGTATGGAAACAGTAAATAAAAACTTAAATGATGAGGAACTTTATACATCTTATCTACCTTTTTAGGGGCATCTAGTTATCAGAAAAATTGCAGGAAGTAACACACACATCCTCTTAAGCAGACAGAACAGGAAGAAAGGTTCATATTATATGATTGAATGCTAGAATAGTGAACGATCTATTATCGGACCCAAATGCACAAAACCACAAAATTTCGAGGGAACAGGTCAGGAAATTTTTTCCCAGGGAAAAATTTGGCTGATCCAAAAAAAAAATGTACAGGCAACATAAAGTGAGGAGTTTCATCCCCCACACCCCTCCACACCTTAAATATACCAACTCCGAGATCAAATAGGTATAGATCCTGGAAAATACTTTTGTAGCAATTCATATTTTCTGAAGGACTGAGAAATGTCAGTGTTCACTCACTGAAAACACTGGCACAGTCTTGAAATAGTGTCAGAGAAACTGAAACCCCTCCATAAGGAGCATCAGAAACTGAGCTCTTCTCAGAGTCTGAATCAGAAATCTGAGGAGAAAACTATGCAGCTGTCTATACATCTTTCTGTTCAGATTCAGAATCTTAAGGGTCTCATATTGCTTCGTTAGTGAGGTGCTATAGAACTGATGGAGTACGTAAGGGTCTTTTCTTGTTTCTTTAGTGAGGTATAGTGTTGAAGAATCAAAGAAGCATTTCACTTTTTTAGTGAGGTACTGAACTATTTATGAAGCAAGCAAGAATCTTGTCTTGTTTCTTTAGTGAAGTACTGTAGTACTAGCAAAGCAAAGAAGGGGATTGTCTTGTTTTTTAATGAGGTACTTAATGCATGCTAGTAATACAAGAAGTTTATCTTGCTTCTTTAGTGAGATACTATAGTACAGATGAAGCAAATAAAGAGTTTGCTTCTTTGGTGAGATACTGACTGGCTGTTTACAAAGCACCCAACATTTCATTTTTTATTAGGTTGATAATGTGGCACTCAGATTTCACATTTTGGTCTAGGATTATACAAATATATTTTGTTGTGGGTAAGGCCTACATTTCTAATTTGTCTAGGGGAGAGGAATGTTTGAAAAATCACATCTATCAGGAATATTTGCCTGTGGGGAGAGCATGTCTTTATTCTTATTTGCATTTTGATAAACATTTGTTTTGTAACCAGAACATCATCTAGGTGGTTCTAAGAATGCAGCCATGCAAACCTTCTCAGAACAGTACCAGTGACATATCTCTCAACTGTCCAATTTTTTTTTTTGCATAATGTCCAGATTTCTGCCTTATAGTTTTGGTTTGTTCATCATAAAATTTTTGGTTTCCTGGAAAATAATTGAGGGGTGAAGTCATTAAATAGTCAGACATATGAGTTTCAGACTTGATATCTTTCTGTAAAGGAATGCTAATGCATAACCTGTTATTCTATCAAATTTATAAGTGTATAAGAACAATACTTAAAAAAATCTGTCCCATTTTTCTGGCCAGTAGCCATAGCCTGGAAGAAGTATCAATAGAGTCATACTCACACAGTAAACAATAAGTAGTGATCTGTGCAATATAAGAAACTAAATTATTTAAAGCTGATTTTCCTCACAAGAAAAAACTGCAAATGAAACACTTCTTATACTTTCACAATTAGTCAGAACAAAGTTTAACATATTAACTTGACAATTTAAAATTCTGGAAATCAAAGTTGCAGAATTATACACATTTTTCCATACTTATCAATAATTTTCCAATCCTTATCAGAAAGAGTAGTATTGGAATTAACTGTTTAGCAGCAATGGGATCAGCTAAAGCTATAGCTTCTGGGTCAGGTATGGGAACAGTAAATAAAAACTTAAATGATGAGGAAATTTATACATCTTATCTACCTTTTTAGGGGCATCTAGTTATCAGAAAATTTGCAGGAAGTAATACGCACATCCTCTAAAGCAGACAGAACAGGAAGAAGGGTTCATATTATATGATCGAATGCTAGAATAGTGAACGATCTATTATCAGACCCAAATGCACAAAACCACAAAATTTCGAGGGAACAGGTCAGCAAATTTTTTCCCAGGGAAAAATTTGGCTGATCCAAAAAAAAAAGTGTACAGGCAACATTAAGTGAGGAGTTTCATCCCCCACACCCCTCCACACCTTAAATATATCAACTCTGAGATCAAATAGGTATAGATCCTGGAAAATCCTTTTGTAGCAATTCATATTTTCTGAAGGACTGAGAAATGTCAGTGTTCACTCATTGAAAACACTGGCACATTCTTGCAATAGTGTCAGAGAAACTGAAACCCCTCCATAAGGAGCATCAGAAACTGAGCTCTTCTCAGAGTCTGAATCAGAAATCTGAGGAGAAAACTATGCAGCTGTCTATACATCTTTCTGTTCAGATTCAGAATCTTGAATCTCTTCAGGAAAAGAAGTATCACTGTTTATTTTACCACTAACTACTTTACAAGAAGGATCAATAGCCTGGACACAGTAAGCTGCTCCTGTCTAAGGAAATTTGAAGAACAGTAGACATATGCTTAGTTTAATGTTTCTTTTTGAGAGCAAAAAATGGAGCCAGCCATGTCAGTAATGGCAGCAGCAGCTTCCCTATGGATGGGCACAGCATTCTGACACAACTGTGAAGCCCTCCCTGTTTCCTCTCCCAGGACCGACAATAGTGGCTCTCACTTGTCCAGTTAGGGAACTCCAACAGCCACAGAGGAAATGGCTAACCCCTGGTCCATAATGGCTGTAGGTTCTATACCAGAGAAATCCAGGGTAAAAGATAAGTGATCTCAGGTACAGCAAATAGCCACAACAGAGTCAACCACCTGCTATTGAGAAAAATTGCTAGCTAGCTGAGGTGGGAAAAGATGTTTACTTAACTTTTTCTTTTTGTGGCTGGAAGAAGGGCCGACTGAGGGACCAGTATTTTTTTCCATGGCCATGCAGAAAATGGTGCCTCTTTTCGTGGAAGCTAAGTAGCAAATGCTGGTAAAAATTAGAAGTCTTTAAAAGTCACTTTTGTCACAGAAAAACTTAGTATAAATGCTTTAAAACACTTTGGCAGCCCCAATGTAAAATAAACACAATGTCTCCAAAGAAAAAACATGATATCCAGTAACTTTACATAACTTTTAAACTGACAGGAAAAAAAAACACTTCCTTTCCATCTCGTGTCAGTCCATTAAAACACAAATCTCATAGCTTTAAAATAATTTTCCTGCAGAGGAAAGTGATAAAACACAAATAATATGTAGAAGATGGAAGGTTTTTCTACAATGGGAACTTATCTGTCAGCAAAGGAACAGCACCAAGCCGACCATTGATCCTTGAAAGTTACTCTAAAGTGACAGTAAAACTGAAAGGCTTAGGACCAAAACTTGGCTTTTAGTCAGCTCAGCTTGAGCTGCCTGATAATTTGGACATGTGGAAGGCACCCTGAAGCCTTGGAAACTGGCTGGCTGTTATATCCTTGTCAGAATATAACCCCATATAGCTAAGAAAACTGTAGCAGTGATCAATATGATGAACATTAGCAGCTGTGATAGAGAATTCTGTGGAGTGGGCTACACTTTGGATTTCTTATTTTAGAAATAACAGTTGGCCATTGTAATGCATTTTAATGCTAAATAATGATATGTGCATGTGGGCAGACTATTTATAGTTTTATGTATTGCATCACATAGTAGTTCATGTTTGGTGATACAGTCAAGTAGGGTAAAAGTAAACAGCATGATAACAATTTAAATTTTGGACTACTACTGATGAAGCAAGTACAGAAACTACTTCTTTAAAGAGGCACTGTAGTACTAATGAACCAATTCTTCTTCTTCTTCTTTCGGCTTTTCCCCTGTTAGGGGTCGCCACAGTGGATCACCATGTCCGCACATTGATTGGCAGTGAAGTTTTACAGTGTTGAGTTGCCAGCCCGGCACCCAACCTTCCACAGAAGGCACACACACACACGCACACCTAGGGCCAATTTAGAGTGTCCAATCCACCTGCAGCATGTCTTTGGGATGTGGCAGGAAACTGGAGCACCCGGAGGAAACCCACGTGACCACAGGGAGGACATGCAGACTCCACACAGAAGGCACCCCAGCCGAGGATCGAACCGGAGAACCTCTTGCTGTGAGGCAGCAATGCTAACCACTGCACCACCGTGGCCGCCCAGTACTAATGAACCAATTAAGGGTCTCATATTGCTTCTTTAGTGAGGTGCTATAGAACTGATGGAGTACGTAAGGGTCTTTTCTTGTTTCTTTAGTGGGGTATCATAGTGCTGAAGAATCAAAGAAGCATTTCACTTTTCTAGTGAGGTACTGAACTATTTATGAAGCAAGCAAGAATCTTGTCTTGTTTCTTTAGTGAAGTACTGTAGTACTAGCAAAGCAAAGAATGGGGATTGTCTTGTTTTTTAATGAGGTACTTAATGCATTCTGGTAATACAAGAAATTTATCTTGCTTCTTTAGTGAGATACTATAGTACAGATGATGCAAATAAAGAGTTTGCTTCTTTGGTGAGATACTGACTGGCTGTTTACAAAGCACCCAACATTTCATTTTTTTTTATTAGGATGATAATGTGGCACTCAGATTTCACATTTTGGTCTAGGATTATGCAAATATATTTTGTTGTGGATAAGGCCTACATTTCTAATTTGTCTAGGGGAGAGGAATGTTTGAAAAATTACATCTATCAGGGATATTTGCCTCTGGGGAGGTCATTTCTATATTCTTATTTGCATTTTGATAAACATTTGTTTTGTAACCAGAACTATAAATTTTGTGAAAATTTTGTAGTAAATAATTTGATATAATTTACATGTTGGTGCATGCTGTTAGAGAGATGTAAAGTCAGTTGCATGCTAACATAACTTGTAACCATAGCATTCGCAAATGCATTGGACAAGAAAGACAGATGTTAAGTAGCACCAACAACATTTTTTGATCCTTTCTAACAGTCCCTGTAGATGTCTCCAACGGCTCTATTCTTGGACCTCTACTATTAAAGATAAATAATTAGGCACCACATATCATTGAAATATACTACCATGGTGCAGTCTCTTTCATAGAAGCTAAGTAGCAAATGCTGATAAAAAATACAAGCCAAAGCAGAGTGCTCTCCAGGGGAAAATGAATATTGGCTCAAACAGGTAGACACATACTCAAAGTTAACTGTAGCTGTTTGCAGACAGTTCAGACCTGGACTGCACTTTTCTTACAAGAATGATAAAGGTGGTACCACAGTTGAATACTTAAGAGTGGTGTTAGGTCTAGAAAAGAAGAGTACAGAGAGGAGTAAGCACTTTTGAGATGGTAAATATATATTATAAAGATTACAAAAAACACACTGAGCAAATAGCTACCACATGCAGGACAATGTCTTGAACCAACTACTTAGTATATGCAGATACTGAGCCAATTGGAAGAACATTAGAAAAAATGCAGTCACAGATAAAAATATAGCGAGCAGCAATCTGTCGTGGTTCTCTATTGTGATTCTATCCACCAGTAACAGCACAATTATATAGAAATAATTAGACACCAGTATGAGCTGTCTACACACAACACAATTACATGAATAACATTAGTGAACAAGGTGCACCTATGCAAATAGACCATACATACTATTATACTAAAAACAACTTGGCGCAGACATATGCTAGCATGCCATAGTAACTTCCAATAATAAAGCATAAATCATATTAGATGTCTAACACAATTCAAGATAAACATATACAGTTGTAAAATGTCTAATACAATTCAACATAAATAGGCATTTACAGTTGTAAAACACTTACTGGAGAAACACTGAGCTCCTCATGGGGCCTGTAGCAGAGTATATTGTAGTTTTAAAAATGTTGCATGCCACAGGTATGTTATTAACTTTGGGATTGTCTTAAGGTAATAAACAGGGAGGGGAGGGAGAACAAGGGTGTGAGCAGGCAATTCTTTGCACGCTGCTAATGAGCCAAAGCAAAGGCAAGTATGTGTTAAGAAACAATCACAACTGACAAAGGACTGCTCTGAAACTGTAAGTCATTTCTTAATTTCTCAGGTGGAAAAACCAGATAACCTTGTATCAGTAGGCTACTGTGGTCACAGTTTAAAGTAACAAACACACAGTATTGATCAGTTATGGATACTATTTGTTAATAGAAGGGAATAAGAGAAAGTGGAAGATGTGTGTGTGTGTGTGTGTGTGTGTGTGTGTGTGTGTGTGTGTGTGTGTGTGTGTGTGTGAGTGTGTTTGTGGCAAAAAAACTTGGTATTTAGTCAGCTCAGCTTGAGCTGCCTGATAATTTGGGCATGTGGAAGGCACCCTTAAGCTTTGGAAACTGGCTGGCTGTTATATCCTTGTCAGAATATAACCCCATATAGCTAAGAAAACTGTAGCAGTGATCAATATGATGAACATTAGCAGCTGTGATAGAGAATTGTGTGGAGTGGGCAACACTTTGGATGCCTTATTTTCGAAATAACAGTTGGCCATTGTAATGCATTTAATGCTAAATAATGACATGTGCATGTGGGCAGACCATATATAGTTTTATGTATTGCATCACATGGTAGTCCATGTTTGTTGATACAGTCGAGTAGGGTAAAAGTAAACAGCATGATAACAATTTAAATTTTGGACTACTACTGATGAAGCAAGTACAGAAACTACTTTAAAGAGGCACTGTAGTACTAATGAACCAATTAAGGGTCTCATATTGCTTCTTTAGTGAGGTGCTATAGTACTGATGGAGTACGTAAGGGTCTTTTCTTGTTTCTTTAGTGAGGTATCATAGTGTTGAAGAATCAAAGAAGCATTTCACTTTTCTAGTGAGGTACTGAACTATTTATGAAGCAAGCAAGAATCTTGTCTTGTTTCTTTAGTGAAGTACTGTAGTACTAGCAAAGCAAGAATGGGGATTGTCTTGTTTTTAATGAGGTACTTAATGCATTCTGGTAATACAAGAAATTTATCTTGCTTCTTTAGTGAGATACTATAGTACAGATGACGCAAATAAAGAGTTTGCTTCTTTGGTGAGATACTGACTGGCTGTTTACAAAGCACCCAACATTTCATTTTTATTAGGATGATAATGTGGCACTCAGATTTCACATTTTGGTCTAGGATTATGCAAATATATTTTGTTGTGGATAAGGCCTACATTTCTAATTTGTCTAGGGAGAGGAATGTTTGAAAAATTACATCTATCAGGAATATTTGCCTGTGGGGAGAGCATTTCTTTATTCTTATTTGCATTTTGATAAACATTTGTTTTGTAACAGAACATCATCTAGGTGGTTCTGAGAATGCAGCCATGCAAACCTTCTCAGAACAGTACCAGTGACATATCTCTCAACTGTCCAATTTTTTTGCATAATGTCCAGATTTCTGCCTTATAGTTTTGGTTTGTTCATCATAAAATTTGTGGTTTCCTGGAAAATAATTGAGGGGTGAAGTCATTAAATAGTCAGACATATGAGTTTCAGACTTGATATCTTTCTGTAAAGGAATGCTAATGCATAACCTGTTATTCTATCAAATTTATAAGTTTCTAAGAACAATACTTAAAAAAATCTGTCCCATTTTTCTGGCCAGTAGCCATAGCCTGGAAGAAGTATCAATAGAGTCATACTCACACAGTAAACAATAAGTAGTGATCTGTGCAATATAAGAAACTAAATTATTTAACGCTGATTTTTCCTCACAAGAAAAAACTGCAAATGAAACACTTCTCATACTTTCACAATTAGTCAGAACAAAGTTTAACATATTAACCTGAAAATTCTGGAAATCAAAGTTGCAGAAGTATACACATTTTTCCATACTTATCAATAATTTTCCAATCCTTATCAGAAACAGTAGTATTGGAATTAACTGTTTAGCAGCAATGGGATCAGCTAAAGCTATAGCTTCCAGGTCAGGTATGGAAACAGTAAATAAAAACTTAAATGATGAGGAACTTTATACATCTTATCTACCTTTTTAGGGGCATCTAGTTATCAGAAAAATTGCAGGAAGTAACACACACATCCTCTTAAGCAGACAGAACAGGAAGAAAGGTTCATATTATATGATTGAATGCTAGAATAGTGAACGATCTATTATCGGACCCAAATGCACAAAACCACAAAATTTCGAGGGAACAGGTCAGGAAATTTTTTCCCAGGGAAAAATTTGGCTGATCCAAAAAAAAAATGTACAGGCAACATAAAGTGAGGAGTTTCATCCCCCACACCCCTCCACACCTTAAATATACCAACTCCGAGATCAAATAGGTATAGATCCTGGAAAATACTTTTGTAGCAATTCATATTTTCTGAAGGACTGAGAAATGTCAGTGTTCACTCACTGAAAACACTGGCACAGTCTTGAAATAGTGTCAGAGAAACTGAAACCCCTCCATAAGGAGCATCAGAAACTGAGCTCTTCTCAGAGTCTGAATCAGAAATCTGAGGAGAAAACTATGCAGCTGTCTATACATCTTTCTGTTCAGATTCAGAATCTTAAGGGTCTCATATTGCTTCGTTAGTGAGGTGCTATAGAACTGATGGAGTGCAGTAAGGGTCTTTTCTTGTTTCTTTAGTGAGGTATAGTGTTGAAGAATCAAAGAAGCATTTCACTTTTTTAGTGAGGTACTGAACTATTTATGAAGCAAGCAAGAATCTTGTCTTGTTTCTTTAGTGAAATACTGTAGTACTAACAAAGCAAAGAAGGGATTGTCTTGTTTTTAATGAGGTACTTAATGCATGCTAGTAATACAAGAAGTTTATCTTGCTTCTTTAGTGAGATACTATAGTACAGATGAAGCAAATAAAGAGTTTGCTTCTTTGGTGAGATACTGACTGGCTGTTTACAAAGCACCCAACATTTCATTTTTTATTAGGTTGATAATGTGGCACTCAGATTTCACATTTTGGTCTAGGATTATACAAATATATTTTGTTGTGGGTAAGGCCTACATTTCTAATTTGTCTAGGGGAGAGGAATGTTTGAAAAATCACATCTATCAGGAATATTTGCCTGTGGGGAGCATGTCTTTATTCTTATTTGCATTTTGATAAACATTTGTTTTGTAACCAGAACATCATCTAGGTGGTTCTAAGAATGCAGCCATGCAAACCTTCTCAGAACAGTACCAGTGACATATCTCTCAACTGTCCAATTTTTTTTTTTGCATAATGTCCAGATTTCTGCCTTATAGTTTTGGTTTGTTCATCATAAAATTTTTGGTTTCCTGGAAAATAATTGAGGGGTGAAGTCATTAAATAGTCAGACATATGAGTTTCAGACTTGATATCTTTCTGTAAAGGAATGCTAATGCATAACCTGTTATTCTATCAAATTTATAAGTTTATAAGAGCAATACTTAAAATAAATCTGTCCCATTTTTCTGGCCAGTAGCCATAGCCTGGAAGAAGTATCAATAGAGTCATACTCACACAGTAAACAATAAGTAGTGATCTGTGCAATATAAGAAACTAAATTATTTAAAGCTGATTTTTCCTCACAAGAAAAAACTGCAAATGAAACACTTCTCATACTTTCACAATTAGTCAGAACAAAGTTTAACATATTAACCTGACAATTTAAAATTCTGGAAATCAAAGTTGCAGAAGTATACACATTTTTCCATACTTATCAATAATTTTCCAATCCTTATCAGAAAGAGTAGTATTGGAATTAACTGTTTAGCGGCAATGGGATCAGCTAAAGCTATAGCTTCTGGGTCAGGTATGGGAACAGTAAATAAAAACTTAAATGATGAGGAACTTTATACATCTTATCTACCTTTTTAGGGGCATCTAGTTATCAGAAAATTTGCAGGAAATGTCGCACATCCTCTAAAGCAGACAGAACAGGAAGAAGGGTTCATATTATATGATCGAATGCTAGAATAGTGAACGATCTATTATCAGACCCAAATGCACAAAACCACAAAATTTCGAGGGAACAGGTCAGCAAATTTTTTCCCAGGGAAAAATTTGGCTGATCCAAAAAAAAAAGTGTACAGGCAACATTAAGTGAGGAGTTTCATCCCCCACACCCCTCCACACCTTAAATATATCAACTCTGAGATCAAATAGGTATAGATCCTGGAAAATCCTTTTGTAGCAATTCATATTTTCTGAAGGACTGAGAAATGTCAGTGTTCACTCATTGAAAACACTGGCACATTCTTGCAATAGTGTCAGAGAAACTGAAACCCCTCCATAAGGAGCATCAGAAACTGAGCTCTTCTCAGAGTCTGAATCAGAAATCTGAGGAGAAAACTATGCAGCTGTCTATACATCTTTCTGTTCAGATTCAGAATCTTGAATCTCTTCAGGAAAAGAAGTATCACTGTTTATTTTACCACTAACTACTTTACAAGAAGGATCAATAGCCTGGACACAGTAAGCTGCTCCTGTCTAAGGAAATTTGAAGAACAGTAGACATATGCTTAGTTTAATGTTTCTTTTTGAGAGCAAAAAATGGAGCCAGCCATGTCAGTAATGGCAGCAGCAGCTTCCCTATGGATGGGCACAGCATTCTGACACAACTGTGAAGCCCTCCCTGTTTCCTCTCCCAGGACCGACAATAGTGGCTCTCACTTGTCCAGTTAGGGAACTCCAACAGCCACAGAGGAAATGGCTAACCCCTGGTCCATAATGGCTGTAGGTTCTATACCAGAGAAATCCAGGGTAAAAGATAAGTGATCTCAGGTACAGCAAATAGCCACAACAGAGTCAACCACCTGCTATTGAGAAAAATTGCTAGCTAGCTGAGGTGGGAAAAGATGTTTACTTAACTTTTTCTTTTTGTGGCTGGAAGAAGGGCCCGACCTGAGGGACCAGTATTTTTTTCCATGGCCATGCAGAAAATGGTGCCTCTTTTCGTGGAAGCTAAGTAGCAAATGCTGGTAAAAATTAGAAGTCTTTAAAAGTCACTTTTGTCACAGAAAAACTTAGTATAAATGCTTTAAAACACTTTGGCAGCCCCAATGTAAAATAAACACAATGTCTCCAAAGAAAAAACATGATATCCAGTAACTTTACATAACTTTTAAACTGACAGGAAAAAAAAACACTTCCTTTCCATCTCGTGTCAGTCCATTAAAACACAAATCTCATAGCTTTAAAATAATTTTCCTGCAGAGGAAAGTGATAAACCACAAATAAAATGTAGAAGTTGGAAGGTTTTCTACAATGGGAACTTATCTGTCAGCAAAGGAACAGCACCAAGCCGACCATTGATCCTTGAAAGTTACTCTAAAGTGACAGTAAAACTGAAAGGCTTAGGACCAAAACTTGGCTTTTAGTCAGCTCAGCTTGAGCTGCCTGATAATTTGGGCATGTGGAAGGCACCCTTAAGCTTTGGAAACTGGCTGGCTGTTATATCCTTGTCAGAATATAACCCCATATAGCTAAGAAAACTGTAGCAGTGATCAATATGATGAACATTAGCAGCTGTGATAGAGAATTCTGTGGAGTGGGCTACACTTTGGATGTCTTATTTTCGAAATAACGGTTGGCCATTGTAATGCATTTAATGCTAAATAATGATATGTGCATGTGGGCAGACCATATATAGTTTTATGTATTGCATCACATGGTAGTCCATGTTTGGTGATACAGTCGAGTAGGGTAAAAATTAAACAGAGCATGATAACAATTTAAATTTTGGACTACTACTGATGAAGCAAGTACAGAAACTACTTCTTTAAAGAGGCACTGTAGTACTAATGAACCAATTCTTCTTCTTCTTCAGTACTAATGAACCAATTAAGGGTCTCATATTGCTTCTTTAGTGAGGTGCTATAGTACTGATGGAGTACGTAAGGGTCTTTTCTTGTTTCTTTAGTGAGGTATCATAGTGTTGAAGAATCAAAGAAGCATTTCACTTTTCTAGTGAGGTACTGAACTATTTATGAAGCAAGCAAGAATCTTGTCTTGTTTCTTTAGTGAAGTACTGTAGTACTAGCAAAGCAAAGAAGGGGATTGCCTTGTTTTTTAATGAGGTACTTAATGCATTTTGGTAATACAAGAAGTTTATCTTGCTTCTTTAGTGAGATACTATAGTACAGATGAAGCAAATAAAGAGTTTGCTTCTTTGGTGAGATACTGACTGGCTGTTTACAAAGCACCCAACATTTCATTTTTTTATTAGGATGATAATGTGGCACTCAGATTTCACATTTTGGTCTAGGATTATACAAATATATTTTGTTGTGGGTAAGGCCTACATTTCTAATTTGTCTAGGGGAGAGGAATGTTTGAAAAATTACATCTATCAGGGATATTTGCCTGTGGGGAGAGCATTTGTTTATTCTTATTTGCATTTTGATAAACATTTGTTTTGTAACCAGAATTATACTTTTTGTAAAAAATTTGTAGTAAATAATTTGATATAATTTACATGTTGGTGCATGCTGTTAGAGAGATGTAAAGTCAGTTGCATGCTAACATAACTTGTAACCATAGCATTCGCAAATGCATTGGACAAGAAAGACAGATGTTAAGTAGCACCAACAACATTTTTTGATCCTTTGTAACAGTCCCTGTAAATGTCTCCAATGGCTCTATTCTTGGACCTCTACTATTAAAGATATTTATAATTAGGCACCACATATCATTGAAATATACTACCATGGTGCAGTCTGAAGAATACTCTATCATTATCTGTTCTGCACCAAATCTTAATAAATACCAAGCAATTACCCAAACATCTTTTTTATCTATTGAATCCTGGCTAATCAATTCAAATTTTTGGCTCAATCCAAAGAAAAGCAAACTAATGCCATTCACAACCAACTAGTTCTTTACTTCAACTAATGCCACTAACATTGAAATGATAATTCACAGAAAACTACTTGGAGTCCCCACAGATGATAATTTAAAAATCAACCTGCACATATTACAGGTCAGTCAAAAAAGCAGTCGAAGTCCTATCTCACAGGTACATAGAGAAAATATATTGCATCATTCTACCCCCGCCCCATAATTCTCTATGCATCAACAAAATTCATAAATCTGAAAATTATACAGCAGTAAAGTAGCAAAATGTCCCCTAAAACTACTATACTGGATCAAATTGCCACAGTAGTTATTATGCATTCAACTATTTACAGCTCATGCTTTCATCTGCAATCAGGAAAATTGCCCCTCTGTAAAGAACACCCTTCAGCATTACTCTCCATCTAAAGAGCAACATTCTAGTTAAAAGCTTCTTTCGGTCACCACTAAGGAAAACAATACTGATGCAGACACTCCTTACTCCAAATATCCCTCCAAACTCAGGAATAACTCATCACTTACCCTGAAGCAAAAAGACAAATGAAATTTTAAATCCAGATTAAAACAATACCTGGCCTACCTCTGATTATGCTCATGTTCTATGCCAGGACAGAATAGAAATTCCAGTTCATTAATGCATTCATTAAAATACCTTGTTTGTGGATAGCTCACTCTTAAATTCCAAGGCAGGAATAGGGCTACAGCATCTCACCCCTCTACCCCCCCCTCCATTGTACTTCTCACTTCCTTTGTTCTCACTCTCACTACCCTTTACATCTCCCCCTCTCTAGTAACGTTATGACGTTTGTTATACTGTACATACTAACTTTCTCACCTTCTTATCTCTGAGCCCTTTACATCTTTACTCACTACTAATGGTATTAACATTATATCTCCTGTAATACTGTACTTACCCAGACAGACATCACCACCTTCTTAATCTCATCTCTCAGATCTTGCTTAACATTTTCAACCCATTTCCTGCTATGTAACCCTAACATTCAATAGTACCTCCTCTGTATTGTAAATTAACTGTCATATTTGAGCAGCTCGATCCCACTGATTAATATTTTGTTCTTCTATTTTTATCTGTCTCATCATCATTTGTTTGTATTAGCATTATCTGTAAGGTATTAAGATTGCATGTGATTATATCAGATAGGAAATGGGAGGTCACAGAGGTCAAAAGACATCCTAGAAGTGGAAAAGTATGTGAAGTGGATGTCTTCCTTATAGGTTTTGATAAGGCAGTAGACTTGCAGGTGAGTGATACTTTGGTAAAAGTATTTAATGTCATCTTGAAAGAAGGAATAATAACAGGAATGATGGAAGAGGCAAATGTCATGATTTTATATAAGCAGAAAAGCATCCTGGAATATTGTATACTGTGGATGCGAAAAAGATATTGCAGGAATAATAGGAGAAGAGCACATAGGCTTTGTAAAAGTGAGGACCTTGCAGATCAGTGGTGCACATTATTAAACTTGTTGTACTGGGATGAAAGAGTTGGCAAAGGAAGGCAGGAATAGCTCTGATGGATAGACAAGTAGCTTTTGACATGACAACCATGTGTCTGGGAAATTTATGCATCAGGTAATAAAGCAGGTAATGGAGAATGAGAGATGGACTCAAAGAGTATCTGCCATGTAAATGGGAGATAGACTCAAGGAGTAGCTGCCATGTAAAGGCCCCACCTTAATGAAATAATTTATAAATCCTACAGAAAGGCCTCAATGAGACCAATGAATAGTGTTGAAACTATGGCCTTAAGCTTAATGCCAAAAAACATGTTGTCATCCCCTTTGGGAAAAACTCAAATCCCACTAATTACCACATCAATGGGAGCCCACTGAACACTGAAGGTGTTATAAGAGATCTGGGGACACAGGTTCACAACAACCTCTTCGTCGACCACCACATTGCCACTGTGGCCAGAAAATCCTTCTATGTGGGTCATGGGGTAATTGGCTAGGCTGAAAATGGCCCACAAGGGCAGTTAGCCTAGTACTAATCTATGAATCTATGTGGCACATCTCATCACCAAGGGTTTTGCATCCAGGAAGAAAGAAGTCATCATCTCTCACTACTCTTCCCTCATTAGGCCAGTCATCAAGTATAATGCTCCATTTGGCATGTACCTCACTAGATACAAGCAACAGCTGGAAAGACCACAAAAGTACCTCACAAAGAGGATCCTAGGCCTTAAACACATGTCCTACATGAACAGACTCAAAAAACTCCAGCTGTTCAATGTCTCATATTGTCTACTAAGAGGTGATCTCTGCTTGACTTACAAAGCCATGTCTGACCCAACTTTCTTAGAAATGCTACATCTAAAAAAATCCCAATTCCTCCACACCACATGCTCCAGAGACCTCAACCTCATTACCACAATCAACAGAACATACTGGAGGGGCAGGTTCATAACCCAGAGACTGCCCATGCTCTTGAATAGACTTCCTGTACATGTCAAGCAGAGCACCTCAATGGCCCTCTTCAAGAGAAATCTTGATGAGTGGATGGGAAATAGAAAGTTCACCCCGGGGATCATTCCAGTGGCTCTACTTGATACAGGCACTGGGAACTAACGTCGGGCAGCAGAATGCCAGGGCACTTCTATGGGCTAGGTTTGTAAAGGCTTCAGGGCCATTAGCCTAGTACATGGGTCTATATTAGAACATCGACAGGGCAGAAGAATGAATGCCCTTATGTTGACACAGCATAAACAATATGACTAAATCTTGAATGGCCAAAACAGCAATTTTTTTTCCAGGGGAAAAAAAATCACTGGGCCATTGTCGGGACTTTGCCATTTACTCTACTGTAGTGCACTCTCAGAGTTGGTATATTTAGGTAGGGATATTTAGGCACAGCCCCCCACTTTATTTTGTCTGTCGGTTTTTTTTTTTTTTTTTTGGCCCATAGATTTTTTTTCCCTGGGAAAAAAAATCACTGTTCTGGCCATTTGAGATTTAGTCATTTCGGTTAAGCTGTGTCGACGTAAGGGCATTCGCTCTTTTGCCCTGTCAATGTTCTAATATAGACCCTAATACACACCTATGAACCTATAAATGGGGACTTGTTGGACAAAATAAAAATGGGAAGGGGTACCTAATAGGAATGCACCCTGACTCCAAGATTTTTCCTAATGGTAAATGAATGCTTGGTGCAAAGAATTACAGAAGTTTGTAGAAGACAGTATGCCAACATTAGATAAGGTAGAAAAAACAACTACTACTGATTTTGCAAAGTTCAGAACATTCAGATGTTAAGCAGAATTGGAATATCATCCAAAAAACATCTGTGGAATTGGAAGAAAAACACATGAGGATGAGAGAAGTACTGGGGTTTGAAGGTTTTTCAAGATGTAGAAAATATCAGGAGGAGAAACTGGAAGGAACTGAGAGGGAAGATAGATATAATGTTGGATAATAGGGCACAAAAAGTTTATATGTTTGGGAAGGATTAGTCTGGTGAGGTGCACTGTAGTTTGTATGGAGAGACATAGTTAGATAAAACCTCAAGAGAAATAGATGAAGGGAATTCATCACATAAGTGACAGTTTTATAAGGAAAGGAAACACTGAGTGAGCACCAGATTTCAAATGTATACAGTGGTGATAAATATAGGTCAGAGATTAAAGGGGTGAGAATTGAAAGGAGGGGAATAGATTTAGTGGGAAATATACAGATATATACCATGAAATCATAGAAGAGGCATGGCAGTGAAGTATTTTCTCACAAAAAGAGTATATGGATGGAAAGACTATTTCCATACATTCTGGGAATGGAAGCCGTAGGTAATAGAAAGACATCAAGGGAAGCATGAGAAGAGAGGCATTAGTAGTGAAAGGGTTTCACTTTATAATCTAGAAATACTGAAATGTCACATTTCAGTATCTTGTGACTATAAAGATGAAAAATCAAAACACTGAAACCCCAAAACTGTGAAATTCAAAATCGCCAACATAAACACACCAAACACAACACGTCCTCCCTACATTACAACAAAGAAAGAAAACACACACAAACACAACAATACAAACAGACAAACCTACCCTACTTATAAGCAGGGGGGCACCAAACAGAAAAAGACAGTAAACTCACCACTACACACTCTACAATCCCTTCACACACACACATCACAAATGTACAAACACCACCACTTTCAACACTTACACACTCATACTCTTACCTACCTTCCCTAACCCACACCTACAACTTCCGAACACACTCACATACACTCAAATCCCTACCCAAAACCCTTAAAAAAAATTCACTTACCTTAATCTCCAACCATATACACACCACACCATACACCAGGCACACAGCATATCCCACTTTACGTAGCGCACCGCCACAACCACGAATTAGACATTTCCGGATTCGTGGTTATGGAGTTTTGCTATTTCAGAAGTTCGGCTTTATATTCTCGAGATACTGAAATTCGACATTTCAGTATTTTGAGATTATAAAGTGAAACCAGTGAAGGACAGAAAAGATAGGAAGGGGAGATTGGGCCTGTTTTCAAGAAATTCAACAAATATATGGAATAAGAGAAGGAGATTTTTTTTCCACAGAAGGCTTCATGCAAAAATTAATGGAAAATGTAGTCAGGGTTGAAAAGAGAGGATGTAAGATGAAAAGTAAAAAGAAGCATCAAGGTAAAAGCAAAAGGTAATGGGGAAATATTAAGATGATGGGAAAAGACACAGAAAACATGGGATAAGGAGAGTTTTGGAGAAAGAGCAGCCTAGGCAGCAATAGAGAGTTTGAAAAAGGGATGGATAAAAAAGTCTAGGAAATGGAGGAACACTATCTCTAGAAAGAGATGTTGGATATGATGAGATTCTTTAATAGGGTATCTCCAGCTGTTGATGTTAATGTCATATTAGTGCACAGATGGTAAAGAACTCCAGTAACATTACATAAAGACAGGTGGACTTAGACATCATGCTGCTGGCTGTGTGATATGGCATCTGCACACCACTCACATCTGTATTAGGCATATGAGGAAATTAAAAAAGGTATGGAAAAAGATGAGGAGAATCTGTAGTGAAATATTTCAGCAGGGAGATTCAGATTTATGGCAGGTCTGCCTCTTTGGATTTGAGACCACAAGTAGGATTGGCCTAAAGAAGTTTTGAATGACAGGTACTGGTAGGGGAAGGTAGGAAGAAAATAAGGATTGTGTAGAAAGACGGGAACTTATTAGAAAGCCCAAAAAGAGAGAGCAAAAGCAAGGATGAATAAGGTATGACTAGGGAAGACAATGTAAGAATTGGAGGAATAGACAGGAAGCACAACAGAACAGGACACAAAGGGAGAGAAAAATGATGAACTGAAAATAGTAGTAATCACAAAATGAGAAAATAGTTAAGGCATAAGATGTAGATGAGGGGAAAATGAAGATGCAAACAATTGAATATTATTAGTTGGAAAAAAAGAATTTGAAAAGCCAGAGGGAGTGCTGCAACAAAGGGGAGAGAGACAGAAAGAGAGACCTGGAACAAATAATGGAAGTTAAGAGGAGGGGTAACAAGGCAGACCATCTTATTAAGTGATCAAATAAACATGCTATTAATGCAATACATTTAATGTTCTGTAACAAAATTATGAGCATTGCTTATTAAATGTATGATGCAATAATGGGAGAATATTGGAAATGTGAAAATGTGTAAAACAATAAAAACTATTACAATGACAAAAATCCGAGAACCTAGCTGTGATCACTGTATTTTTGAAGCTATAGTTAAATTGGAACAGCAACTGCAATTATTTGCTGTAAACATCCCATGGTGATGGGACAAGCCAAATTAGAATTTGCTAAGAAAATTTTTGCCTAATAAAAATTATAGAATTGCTTATGAAAAGCCTTTTCTGTAAGCCTTGTTAGTGGTAGTAGCAGAGTTTTGGGCTGGCAACTGGCTAGTGATGGAACGAGATCACCTTTATGGTAAGGGTGAATGATTCCTTGTCTTCATATAAAGGGTGCATATCCTTCAGTTATGCAGAGATCAAACAGAATTGTGGTAGGTGCGCTAAACTGGTTATTCTGTGCTGAAGCAATTTAGTTCAAACTTTATCAGCTGCTGATAATTTATAAAACTTCAGCTTTTAATACATTTGCTATTATAATTTTAGAGATGTTAAGCAGCTTTTAAAAACTGTGAATAACTTAATTTCATTTTGGGCTGAGGGCACAGTGTCACATGCATTATATTCTGAGGTTAGTTTTAATATCATATAGTTAGACTGATATTTTTTACAATAGTTGTCTTCTGCTATTTATGGTGATTGATAAGAAAGTAGGTTTGGATGCATATTTTTTCAGGAAATTTATATTTTCCCTTGCAATGTTGCTTGGTATGCCTAATAACAAACTTCTGTCTGCTCCTGGCTGTATCAAACACTTGGAAGCTTTTAGTGATGTTATTGTTTTAATAGACTTTCTACAACATATCTCAGTGAGACTTGGCTTTCTGTGTTTTAGGTGAGACTTAATGGTCAAGTTGTGCTTTAACTTTCACTGTGTGGATAGAGACTAACTTGTCAGTAATAGAAAGTAGGGTGGATTTTAACATGAGCAGGGTGTCACTATTGATGGAAGGTTTAGAAAAGGAGACCAATAAGTGCTTTGTAAAGTGTTCTCAAACATATTACTGATAACACTGTTGAGATTTCTGATAAGGCCACATAGAATATTATTTAATTTGCACAATGCATATAATGGGAAATTACCAGTATTCATATTGCAATATGAACAGGAATGAGGCAAGTATCCATCGTACTGTGGAAACTTTGTTTCCATTTCCAGAAGAGACTTCTTTTATAGGACTGATCCAGTGCATTCAGTAATAGAAAGGAAAATGCACAAATAGGCCCTGATAAGCACAACTAATTCTCTTAAGGTGTTTGAAAAAATGTAAAGTGCCAGCATTTGCCCTAGAAAGATTGATTGTGCCTGAATTGCAGTGAATCTGTTGTGAGGAATATCCCTGGAAAAACAGCTAAAAATAAAAGGACTTCCAATGCATATAGGCCTCAAAGCTGTAATGTAAGTGAAGAAGCTTAGAAAAAGGTTAATATTCAAATCTAGACAACTGCTCCAGCAGAAGTTACTATCTCTTATAAAACTGAAGAAATGCAAAACCCATTAGCACACCCATGCATGAAAACCATTAGCATATCCCATGGATGAAAACAATTAGCACACTGATGCATGAACACCATTAGCAATGAAAACCATTAGCACATTCATGCATGAAAACCATTAGCACACCATGCATGAAAACCATAAGTACACCCATGCATGAAAACCATAACTACACTCATGCATGAAAACCATTAGCACACCCATGCATGAAAACCATTAGCACACCCATGCTCTACTTCTCTGCAGATATGGTTGTACCAAAACAAGAATGCCTTCCATATTTTGACAAATCATTGGCATGTTATGCTGTTAGAGGAGATGGCACAAAACATTTTATGACTGTTACAAACTTAGAAAATGGCTGGAAATTCAAGTACTTGTATGTATGACAAAACAATATTTATGCATGTCTTTGGTGTTACAGTAGTACAATACTGTGTGTGTGTGTTGTCTTTCAGCTTTTCCCGGTTGGGGGTTGTCACAGCGGAACTCCGGTCCGCTAATGATTGGTAGTTGATTTTTACATACCATCCCTGACGCACAACCTTCAATGAAGGTACGCCCATTCACGCATGTCTCCATGCAGAAGAAGCTCTAGCTGAGAATCGAACCAGACAGCATCTTACTGTGAGGTGACAACGCTACTGCAGCACCACTACCATGACACAATAGTACAACAGTAGACAGCAAATTGTCCCTAATGCATCAGTGATGTCTTCATATTGATCACTGTTCAGTAGCCTTAGCTATAAGGGTTATATCCTGCCAAGGATATAAGTGCCAGACAGCTTCCAATGTTTCAGGCCAACTTCCATGTGCCCAAATTGTCAAGATAACTTGGGCTGAGATGATTAAAAGACAACTTTGGGTGCGAAGCCCTTCAGAGCTTTCCTGCCACTGAAGATTATGCTCCACTGAGGATTAAAGGATTTGCAGTCGGCTTGTGAACTCCTTTGCGGGCAGATAAGTTCCTTTTGGGGAAAAACTTCCATTTTCTTATATTTCCTGATGTTTTATTACTTTCATCTTCAGGAAAGTTATTTTAATGGTAGGAGTGCAATGCTTTAACTCACTGCCTTACAACTGTAATGCACTTTTAAACAGAGCACTCATTTTTTCTGTCAGTTTAAAAGTACTATAAATTAACTGAAAATGTATTTGATGTGGTGAAATTGTGTTTAATTTCTCCATTATGGGATGCCATAGTGTTTGAAAGTGCTTCTTACACTGTTTCTTTTTCTCTCAAAAAAGTAGCTTTTGTGCACTGGTAGCTTTACCAGCAGTTGCTGATTGTCTTCCCCAGGACAGATCACCATTTTCAGCTTGACTATGGAACAAATTATGGGTACCAAGGTTGGTCCTTCCAGACATAAAAAGAAAAAGTTAAATGAACAGCATTTGCCACCACACCAGCTAACAATTTGCATGAGCTACAGGTGAGTGACTCCACTGTGGCCATTTGTTGTACCTCAGACCACTCATCTTTTACCCTGGATGCCTCTGGTGTAGCACCAACAGCCACTAAGGACTGGTGATTAGAAACATCCTCTGCAGCTATTGGAGTCCCCTAAGTGGGCAAGGGAGGGCCAATTTTGACAGCCCTGGGAGAGGGAGTGGGGAAGGTTTCCCTGTTGTACTAGAATGCTATGCCCATCTCTGGGGAAGCAGTGGCTGAGATTAGTAACTCAGTTGGCCCCATTTTTCTTGTCAAAAAGAAACAGTACACCAAGCATATACCTACTCTTCCTCAATTTTCTTTGGATAGGAGTAGTTTACTGGGCATGGCTAATAGTTTAATTCAGGCTATTGATCTTTCTTGAAAAGTAATTTCTGGTAAAAGAAAGATGGATTCCTGTTCTTCTGAAGAGATTCAAGATTCTGAATTTGAACAGGAAGATGCAGGGACAGATTCAGGGTTTTGTCCTCAGATTTCTGATCCAGTCTCTGAGGAGAGCTTAGTTTCTGATTCTCTTTGTGAGAGCTTCTCTTTCTATGAGACTATTGCTAGAATGTCCCAGTGTTTTCTGTGAGACAACACTGAGGTTTCCCAGTCCCTCAGAAAATACTATGAGTTCTTACAGAAGGATTTTCCAGCACCTACACTCATTCCTTCTGTCCTGCCTGCCTTAGAAGATGTGTATCTTACGGCCTGCAATTTTCCTGATAGTCAGCCAGGCATATAGGATGTATAAAGTTCCTCTGTCTTTTAAATTTTCAATTTTTGTTCACTATTCCCAAACCTGACCCAGCAGTGATAGCCTTGGTTGACACCACTGCTGCTAAGCACTTTGCTAATTCCAATCCTACTCTTTCTAATATGAAAATTATTGAGTGGTATGTGATTAAATGTATACTTCTACAACTTTGATTTTGAAAATTTTAAATCGCCAGGCTCATGTGTTAAAGTTTGTTCTGACATATTGTGAAAGCACGAGGAATATTTTATTTACAGTTTCTTCTTGTAAAAAATTAAAATAAACTTTAACTTAGTTTCCTCTGTTGCACAGGTCATTCATTACTCATTGTTTGCAGTATGTGTATGACTCTGTTGATACTTTGATCAGGGCTATGGCCACTGCACTGTTTTAAGGAGGTTTGCTTGGTTCCATTCTCAGAACCTCCCAGATTATGTAAAAAATGGGATTTTAAATTCTGCCTTGGATAGAGGTTTAGGTCCCTTTGCTACAGAGGTGATCAAAAAGTGTGATGAAACTGGCAAGCTGATCCAGTGCATCTCTAAGATTTCATCCATCATTTTTTTTTCAAATTGTCCAAGGGATTTTATTTCTCCTTATCCAGTTTTGGCAAAAAAAACAGAATAAATAGTCTCAACAGAATTCGGGTAAACAGATGTTTAAGAAGAAGTGGCAAGAGGGTTCCAAAAACCTCCCAAACCAAGGACAGTTCAACAAGTCTGAATGACTATTCAAGAGACCACCTGACCTCCCTCCCACCTTAGCCCCTTTCCTCTTTGGCAACAGATTTTAGGAACCCAGCTGTCTGAAACAATCATTCATCAGGGTTGCAGATGGCAGTGGGAGGAAATTCCTCCCTTCAAGGGGGTCATTCCTCATCCTGCAGAGCAGACTCTTTTGTTTCCACCAGTTTTTCAACACATGCTTTCTGAAAGAGTTATTGGACCAGTTCCTCATTTCAGTTGGGGGAGGGATTTTATTCAAGAATGTTCCTAGTGCCAAAGAAAGAAAATGCTTGGAGACCAGTTCTGGATCTTTTTTTCCTAAACCTGTTTGTTATAGTACCCAAATTCAAAATGATATTACTTCACAGCCTATTACCTCTTCTTCATCTTTTAAGTTTCCTAGTAACACTGGACTTAAAAGATGCTTCTCATCACTTCAGTATTCATCCATACTTCAAATGTTTCTTAAGGTTTTTTATGTGTCTGGTGGCATTATTAGTCCTCTGCCTTATCCTTTGGACTATTCACTTCATCAAGAGTGCTCACAAAGTCTCTACCTCCAATTATAGCTCAATGTAGGCTAGAGGGTATCCACATTTTTTCCATACTTAGATGACTTGCTTATCTTTGCGGAGTTTTTTTCAAAGTGCCAGGAATATCTCTCTGGTGAGAGATTTCTTACACTAGCTGGGATTCCAAGGGGTCATTCAAAAGTCTTTCTTGACTCCTTCACACAGGATTGTCTTCCTGGGATGTCAACTAGACACCTCAGTTCAAAGAGCTTTTCTTCCAAAGGAAAAACATATCTTTATTTAGATCTATTTATAATGTTTTCCAGTCAGACTTTGGTCACTGCAAGGGAATAACTCAGGATTTTGGGTCTCATGGCATCTATGATTCTCATGATACTCCTGGCAAGACTCCATATGAGAAAGATATAGTGGTATTGGAAATCTCTTTTATCCCAGCTTCAACACCCTTTATCTGTTCTGATTCCAGTACTAGGGTTTGCCATAAGAAAAAAACTTTTGATGAAGACAACAGATATCCCTAAATCCAGGATTTCCCTTTTCCCTCTGTGTTGCAAAGCAGTGAGTGACTGACTTTGTTTGGGAGCAGTTTCAGGAGGGATGAAAGTGCATGGGTGTGGGACACCTAGGACAGATGCAAAGACATAAATATCAGGGAGATGTTTACCCTGATCAATGCACTTAACTCTCTGAAACATCTTTACCCCCTGAACCTCTTCATTGTTACAGATGATACCACAGTCATCTGGTACATCAACAACCAAGGGAGGTCCATGTCATACCTCCTTTGCAGACTAGTCATGTTAGCTTGGGATATAGATTCACATCACAATCTCACTCTACAGGCATCCAACATTCTGTGAAAGCAAAATTCTGTGACAGGCATGTTGAGCAGGACCAGGGGAGACCCTCATGAATGGAAACTAGATCAGGGGGTCTTCCAAGATTTGATACAACTGTGGGATATTCCTCAAATGCCTCATCTCTGAACAATCAACTGGCAAAATTCTGTTTTAGGACTCCATGGACGAAGGCCTGGAAGACAGATGCCCTTTCTTTTCTTTTCTTTGGACAGGTATGTTTCTGTATGCTTTTTCACCCTTTCCACTAATATCCAGGGTACTTGTGAAGATTCAGGAGAAGTTTCCCAAGATCATTGTGGTGACTCCATTATGGCACAGGCAACCATGGTTCTCCCTTCTTTTGGAAATGGCCAGAGGAATTACCACAAACTTCCTCAAAGAATGGTTCTACTCACACAAGAACAGGGGTGTTTCATACACCCCAGCATCAGTCATCTTCAGCTGACTGACTGGATGATAGGGTAATAATTCATTTTAGGCATCTGTTTTCTGAGGGTGTGCAGCAAGTGCCAATGGAGGTAAGAGAGCCTGATAGTAGAAAATCAAATATTAACAAATGGAAAAGGTTTTCTAGTTGGTGTCAACAACATAATCAGCACCCATTCAGGGATAGTTGTTCTGGATTTACTATATTTATGTTAGTTGCTATTCTATGCCCTTTCTTTTTCCTCTATCAACATTCATTTATCAGTCAGTCATTTCAGTATGTCTGCTCATGAATCCTCCTCTTTCAGGGCAGTATCTGTCTTGAAAGTGATTTTGCATAAGAGTCTTCCAAATAAACCGGTGACTCCTCCTTTGAATCTTAACTTCGTGTTAGAGGAACTAACACTTACTCCATTTGAGCTGACTAACCTGGCTGACTTGAGGTTCTTAACATGGAAAACAGTTTTACTGATTGCTCTGACCTCTGCAAGAAGGGTATTAGGGTTGCAAGCTTTTATGATGAATCAAGTCTACTTCACTTTCCACAGGGACAGGGTTTCCCATAGGGACAGGATCTCTTTAAGAACTAATCCTTCTTTTATGCTTAAAGTTGTATCTATGTTTACTTTAAGCCAAACTGTCCATCTTCCCTTTTTCTTTCCTGAACCTAAAAATGAGGAAAAAGGATATTCCCTACCTTGGGTGTCCACCTAGAACTTGGGTACTATCTTGAGACAACAAAATCTTTCAAGATTGTCAGATTCATTTTTCTTTTCTTGTGAAGGTAAGAAGGGACAACCTGCTTTACAACAGACTATTTCCAAATGGTTGTCTAAGGCTCTTATCTTTTGTTATATACACCATGACAAATCTATTTCAGGCAGGGTCAAAGCCTACTCTACCAGGGTCTTGGCTTCATCTATGGCTTTTTGCAAAGGTTGGATTCTAGAAGTATTCTAGAAGCTACTACTTGGTCTTCTGTACATACTTTTACAAAGCACTATAACCTTACTTCCTTCTCTAGGTCTAGATCAAGCTTTGTTAGGACTAGTCTCCAGGTGTTCCTGGGGTCCTCTCCTTCATCCTCCCAAATATAGTTAGCTATGATAATCTACCCATATACTAAGGCTACTGCAGCAGTGATCAATATGAAGAATGCAGTACAGTTGTGTAAGCTGAACTTACCATGACAATAGATGTTTGAAGGATCACTGCTGCAGTAATCTCTCCCTCCCTCCGTCTCCCTTGTTTTTTGGTGCATTTTTTATGACAGTGTGTGGACATTTATTTTTTGTTATTCCTAGTGTTGTCCTTTCAGGGCTCAGCTTCTTTCTCTCTGTTGGCAGGCAAGCTCTGAAGCACTTCATACCCAAACTTATCTTTCAGTCAGCTCAGCTCAAGCTGCTTAACAGTTTGGGTGTATGGAAGGAAGGTGCCCTGAAGCTTTGGAAGTTGGCCATGTGTTATATCCTTGTCAGGTTATAGCCCATATAGCTAAGACTACTGCAGTGGTGTTCATTTGAATATGTACTGTTATTGTACATTCATCTTACATTACTCTCCTTTTTATAGCCCACCCATTTTGTCTGTTAAACACATTTTCAGTGCATGAGCTCACTTATTAGATATCTATAGTATAAATCTGAAGCAAAACCTCTTAGACAGGATAGCTGCTTACAGATGTGGATGTAGAAGGCATGTTAAGAATGTATCAGTCATTTTGTGTGTTTTAGAGATTATAAGCTGTAGTTTCCCTCAAAAAGGTGGGTAGAGAAAATAAGCAATAAATGCATCTTTTGACTCTGGTAAGCTGTATTTTTTTGTCTGAAGCTTTTAATATCTTTTGATTCTGGCAAGTTTTTTTTTTTTTGAAAAATCTGACAATAAACAGTTTCAATTTCGTACTTACATTTGACCATACTGGACAGCCAGTTAGTTATTATTTTAGGCCTGTTGTCTAATTCAGTGACGTTATTGTAATTAGATGACAACAACAGCATGTACCATTGCTGTTCATATCACTGGTGCCTTAGAGTACTTATGATGTTATTTACCACCATATAATTAAGGAAGACCATTAACAAAGGCCCCTGGTGCCTGAGGTGGTATATGATGTTCTAGTCAATATCAAAAGATGCTTATTGAAAAAAATATATACCCGTTATGTTTTATTACAGTTTTGTTTACAAATATTAATCTAAAGAGGAGATATTCAGTGAAAATATATCCTTTTTTATTAGTTGCAATGTCCTTACAAATTAGACTTGAGACACTTCTGGGTCATATATAGTTTTCTCTCTGAAGGTATATTTCCTGTGTTTTTGTAGTATTATGGAAGTATAAAGACAGCAGGTAACAAGTAACACTGTATTTGAAATTCATTGGCTTCTGCTGGACTAAGTCTGTTTATTTTTTCTCTTCTCATTCACAGACTCCTCGCTCTGTGTGCAGTGAAAGTTGTATTCCTGGATACAGAAAAGCTGTTCTCCCAGGTCACCCTTCCTGTTGCTTTGAATGTCTTCCATGTCCTGAAGGAGAGATTGCTAATGAAACAGGTAAACATTAGACTACTAACAGTTTACAGTGTATAGCTTATATATATTAAAACAGATGTGATACAGGGGGATAAAATACAGAACGACACCCAGATAAACCAGGATCAATTAGCAACACAGGTACTGAAAGAGTTGCTGAGGGAAGGTGGAAGTGAGCTGTCACAGCCTGCTCATCCACCCTGGGGGGACAGAGACCATCGAGCTGCCACAGCCTGCTCACCCATTCTGGGAGGACAGAGGCAATCAAGCTGCCACAGCCTGCTCACCCATCCTGGGGGGACAAAGGCCATCCAGCCCTCAAAGCCTGCTCACTCACCCTGGGAGGACAGAAGCCATCAAGCTATCACAGTCTGCTCATCCACTCTGGGAGGACAGAGGCCATGGAGCTTCCATAGCCTTCTCACTCATCCTTGGGGGACAGAGGCCGTGGAGCTGTCACAGCCTGCTCACCCATCTTGGGAGAGGGACAAAGGCCATTGAGCTGTTACAGTCTGCTCACCCATCTTGGGGGGGGGGGGCAGAGGCCATCCAGATGTCAAAGCCTGCTCATCAACCGTGGGAGGACAGAAGGCATTGAGCTGTCACAGCCTGCTCATCCACCCTGGGGGAGAGAAGGCCATCGAGCTGTCACAGTCTGCTCACCCATCCTGGGGGGACAGAGCCCATCCAGGCTGCTACAGTGTTGGAATTTACTGAAGAAAGACAGGGAGAGACAGAAAGAGAGAGAGGTGTACAGCATGCATCACATGTACCAGGGGCATGTTTGTGAGATAGCCTTTATTACATGTGTGCATGGTAGAGCACATGCACAAGGTGTGATAACAGGGCCTTTGCATGTGCAAGTGCACACATCTGTTGTGGAGGAGTTACCCCCATAACAAGAAAAAAAAATCCCCAATAGCTTCCAAAGTGAAAACTTCATCTCCCACAGATCTGGTCTAGACTCATCAATAAACAAGGGAATAAAAAGAGCAATTGTGAGAGAGAAGAGATAACATCAGTGGTTGCCACATAGAGGGCAAGCAAGAAAAGCAAATTCTGGATTACACGTACTACCCATTTGTTGTGTAGGAGAGCACATTACCTGCGAGTTCTCTGAGTATCTGTCTTGGATTGGATGCATGTACTGAGACCAGTTTATATAAATACAATTGGATTATTAATGTAATTGAGAAACTAGATCAAGGACTATTTTTTCTTGGGAAATACCATAAAATTCTAAAATCTGTTGTGCCTGAGTATTTGAAAAGCAGAAGAGTTCATAACTGACATTTTAGATGGGAACATAAAACTGTCTGTATATTCAGCTCTATGTGCTTAGAATTTGTTTTAATTTTGTTTATATATGGATACATTAAGAATTAAAATGGAGTTATGGTGATGACCATATATTACACTTAATAACCATGGATATATTTTTCAGAATTTTAAATCATGAAAATGTAATTTCATTTTTCCCTCCAATAACTGAAAATCTTGTATATTGCAGGAACTACCACTGTAAATGAATAAATCTGAGTTTAATTTTTTGCTTTGCAACGATTTTTATTAATCAGAACCAAGTAAATAAGCATACAACAAAACATATTTGAAAGGAGCATATTTACAAAACTTTCTGTATTAAGCTGTTACATTACAGCTATCTATTTGGGGTACAATATTCATAACACAATAACAACATACATTTTCCCATCTTTACAGTGAAAAGCATTCAACAATCTATTTTATTTTATTTTTATTTTATTTCCAGTTTGATAACCCGGGATGTCCACTGGACCCGAAAGCCCGTTTTCAGTGGAGGCCGGGGAGAAAAGCTCAGACTTTACAAACACATTACACACTTAAAGCTCCATATTACAAACACATTGCACACTAAACATTTTATGTTTGAGGTGAAAGATACATTTTACGGCAATGAAAAAAAAAGATACAGTTGCAAGAAGAGGGATATAAGCAGTGGGGAAGTGAAGATATGAAAGTATTTACTTAGAGTTTATACAGGGGGAAGAAGATAGAGAGTAGAGGGTGGGGGCTGAAAAAAAAGAGAGTTGGAAGAAAGAGGGGCAGGAGGGAGAGGATTGAAAAGGGGAAGTGAAAGGATCTAGGTAGGAAGTATACAGTTACATTTCCAGTTTTGGGAGAGGTGAGAGTAGAGAAGAGATTTGAATTTTTCTGGGCTTGTAGTGATTCTTAGCAGGGGATGAAGCGAGTTCCATTTCTTTGCTATAGTATAAGAAAGTAGTAGGTTGCCAGGGGGTCGTTTAGGTTTGTAAACTGTAAGAAGATTTTGGTGGGCTGATCTTAGGGGCCTGAGAGGAGTGTAGAAAGGCAAGATATTAGATAGTGTAGGGCAAACAGTGGGGTTAAAAATTAGTTTGTGGGCAGTAGTAAGTTGGAGGTAGTCAAGATGATTAGGGAGTTCAAGCCATTTAAGACTATGGAGGGAGATGCAATGGTGTGTAGAATGCCTAGAGTTAGTAGCGAATTTGACGATTTTGTTGTAGCAACTTTCAAGTTTTGAGGAGATAGAAGCTATGAGTTTGGTAAGAAGAGGAGCGCCATACAATAGAGAAGGTAAAAGGAAGGTGGAGGCAAGGATTTGTCTAGTAACTAATGATAGAAAGGGGGCATTTCTATAAAGCATGCCGATCTTCTGGTGGGTTTTTTTATGTTTAGTTGAATATGAGTATTACATTTCAGATGTTCATCAATGGTAACACCAAGTAGTTTGGCACAAGAAACAACTTCTATTGAGGAGTGAGAGAGGCTGGTGATCTTGAAAGAGTGCTTATCAAGTGAGAGGGCTTTTGAGGGGGAGAAAAGAATGATATGGGATTTATTAGCATTTAGGGAGAGATGGTTTTGAAGCATCCAATTCTCTGTAGTTGTGAAAGCAAATTGGGTCTTGGCCTGGAGCTTGGGAAGGCTAGAGGCTGAGCAGACTAACATGGAGTCATCTGCATATTGCACAATTTGAGAGTGTGGAATTGCAGAGTGAAAGTCATTGATGATGAGATTGAAGAGCATAGGTCCAAGAATAGAACCCTGTGGAACTCTGGTAGAGGTAGGAAGGAAGGTAGAGGTACCTGTTTGCCATTTCACAGCTTGGGATCTATCGGAGAGATAACTTTTGAACCAAGAAAGGGAATCTAGGGAGAGATTGAGGTTAGGAAGGTGGTTAAGAAGGAGTGTGTGGGATACAGTGTCAAATGCCTTGGAAAGGTCAAGGAGGACAGTGGAGACAATATCTCCAGAGTCACGGGCATGGTTGACAATGTCTAAGAAAGAAAGGAGAGCAGTAATGGTACCATAGCCAGGATGGAAATCGTGTTGAGTAGGGGTGAGGAGTTGGTTACTGAGGAGGTGGGGCATGAGTTGCAGATGGATACATTTTTCAAGGACTTTTGAAATTGGGGAAAGAATGGCTATTGGGCGGAAGTTAGAAATGCTATTATTTTTGCCTCCTTTATGAAGTGGCATAATGTAGGTAGGCAGCTCACCATAGTTTGGGAACATAAGATTCCTGGATGGATCTATTGATGAGAATGCTAATAGGTATGGTGATACCATCAGCAGCAAGCTTGAGAAATAGTGAGGGGATATTGTCGGGGGCATTGGAGCATGGCTTGAGTTTGGAAAGAAGTTTTTTGATACAGGAGGTTGACACTGGTTTTAGATAAAAAGTGGGAGGGGGTTGAGTGGAGCAAGAGAGGGGAGAGGAGGAAGTAGGTTTAGGGGTAGGAGAGGGGGTGGATTTGGTGAAGGTTTTAGTAAGTTCAGCTATGGAGCTGGTAAAGAAGGAGTTAAAAAGGGTTGCAATTTCAGTGTCAGTCTTATTGTTGTCAGGACAGGAATTGGATTTAGTACTGGGGTGTAAAAGGGAGTTGATGGAATTCCAGAATTTTCTGGGATTATTTGAGAGGGTAGACTGTAGTTTGGAGTAGTATGATTTTTTTTATCTTTTGTAATACGTTTTTTGGTTAGATTGCGGAGTTGTTTAAATTGAAGGAGTGCAGCTGGGTGTTTATTTTTATTGTAGAGTTTCCATGTTTTATCTCTTTGTTGCATGAAAGCTTTAGTGTCCTTAGTTAGCCAAGGGGCAGAGTTGTATTTTACTAGTTTTGTTCTAGGTGGGGCTTTGGAGTTTAGGATTTTAAGGAAGGTAGAATTGAAGACTACTAAGGCTTCATCTAGTGGAATAGTTTTTAGGATATCCCAATTTGTTTAGTATAAGGGTTTCAGAAAATATAGAAGGGTTAAAATTGGAGATGTTACGAGTGTGGGCATATTGGTGTTGGTGAGGGAGGTGTTGGGCAGCTCGGTGAATAAAGGCAGGGAGATGATCACTTATTGAGGGAGGAAGTATACCAGAGTCAGAGATCTTATTAGGGTGGCTGACTAAGATCCAGTCCAGGATGGACCCTGGGGGGTTATTTTTGTTAGGCCTGGTAATGTCATTTATTAGTTGAGTAAAATTATAAAGATTGATAGAAAGAGTGGGAGAATTGTTATTAATTTTATTTCACTCGATGTTGACATCTCCTAGAATGTAAGTCTCAAATTTAATGTTGTTAGAAGCCCATAAGAGAATATTCTCTAGGGTGGAAGTATTGTCACCAGGGGGAATATAGATGGCTATAATACAGATACTTTTAAAGCTATTAATTTTGAGGATTCCTATGATTAGTTCAGCATTATTAAACTGAGGAATGGGATTCTGGTAAGGGCAGAGATTTAGCAGGCAGTTATAGATTAAGGCTACACCACCTCCTTTTTTGTTTTGATGGTCGAATCAAAGAGATTGGAAGCCAGGCAGTATAATGTCAGAGTAAGTAATGTGAGGTTTTAGCCAGGTTTCTGTGACTGCTACTATGTCAGTTACAGTGTGATTTAGCCAAGCATGAAAGTTTGTTATTTTGTTATTTATACTTTGGGTATTAATGGTAATGAACTTAAGGTATTTATGGCTGTTTCTAATAGTGGAGGAAGTGGGAGAGAGATTGTTACTGGCTGTGAACCCAGGGTTGGGGTGGATGTCATCTGCTAGAGCAAGCCAAGAAAAGGGAGTGAGGAGGACAGACTTTGGAATGTGACATGAAGTTAGAGGGAGATACAGTTTTGATTTAATTGTAAGAGGTTTTAAAGAAATGATATGGAGTTTTAATTCAAAGTAATGAAGTGGGTTTGGTTGAAGTAGAGAGGGGGATATTAAATAAAAGTGGGATGTCAAAGGGTGGGAAAGGGAGTGAGTGGAGGTGGGGGGAGGGAGAATGAGGAGGGTAGTTTGGAAGAGAATAGGAGGTTGCATTATAGAGAGTTATTAGGAAGAGAATACATGTAAAGTACGTGAGTTGAACTGGAGAAGACATGGATGAATAGAGTAGGATAGATTTTAGAAGATGAGGCAGAGAAAATGGGGAGAAATTGGAGGTGTAAGGAAGAGAAATATATTTGAGAGGGTAGTCAGGTGAGGGATATAGAGGGGGAGGGGTAATTAATTGAAACTGTAGCTGGGAGGGGGAGGGGCAAAGAGATGGGATAGGTTGGGAAGAAAAGGGGAGGAGATTTAGGGGACTATAAAGGTAGATGCACTGGGGGTGGGTGGAATTTGGGGGTAGGGTAGGGGAGCAGAGTGAGCCCGTAGGGTGAACAAAGTGGGTAGAGCCACTGAAGGAGAGGGCCCAAAGAAAAACTATCAGTGGAGAGCTGACTTGGTAAGGTAAGTTTGGAGATAGGTAGAAAGTAAAGGCCTAAGTAGTAGGGATAGTAGACAGGGAAAATAAGAGAATTAGAGTACAGGTAGAAGGAAAGAAAAATATGTAGGGGCAGCAGTTCAAATATTTTATATAGAAACTGTAAGTCTAAGGGAAGTGTTTTGAGTCAGTGAGATAAGACAAGGAGAAAGGTGTCACCTAGTGGACAAAGTTATATATCAAAGAGTATCTTCTTATGGAGGGTAGCAGGGCTTGGGAAGTACAAGGAGGGGAAGGGGTTATGTTTAAAGAACAGAGGACACAAGAGGAGAGGGCAAGCAAATAGTTAAGGAAAAGGCTTTGGCTGCTGGTCGACCTAGCTAGGGAGTGTACATAAAAGAAAAAGAAAACCTAGAGTATCTAAACAGATCTAAATTTAGAACAGTCAGTTGTATTAGGAACATGTACTTTCTTTAGTTTTATGTTTCTTCTTAGAGGGACTGATGCACAGGGAGGTTAAAGTTCAATTTCTCAGTATAGGTAAATGGACAGTAGAAGATATGGTGGGTGAAGGATGTTGGTCAGCAGAGACAGGGCAGTCTCCCACTGGAGGACAATACAGTCAGGTTAGACAGCTGGGTAAAAAAGTAGAGAGAAACAAGAAGTAAAGTAAACATAGGATTAGGCACATTAAGAAGCAAAATACTAGGCACTGATATTCAGATCTTAGGGAATAAATCACTGTTTTACATAGACAATATAACAAAAGACAATTTTAACAAAAAAATAAAAACAGACATTTCCAGTATAATAGTCAGTAGATAGATATGGAACACTCAGAATAATGCCAAATAAACACAGCAATGCCACTCTAAGTGGGGAAGTACAATTAGCAAGTAACAGAGACTTTAGTTCAAGTGCAGACAAAGATTAGCATAAGTAAAGGTAAGAAAAAAAATAAAAACATGGGCGCAAAATTAACAAGGCATTTTTAAATTCAAAAGGATTTCAATTGAAGCATTACTACAAATAAACAATACAAGTCAGAATGAGACCTTTACATACTGCAAGGAGTGCACATTTCAACAGTAATGCTACTGAAACAAGATCGTCAAGACGCTATTAGTTTGGGGTAATTAACATGCAAGAAAGCAGCAGTGCAGCATCACTAATTGTCCAAAAGTTTGTCAGTACAGAAATATTCAGCAAATATTCTTCGGTAAAGTGGGGGGGAAGGGCTAGTGATTCTGCCTCGCTATAGCAGATTAAGCAAAGTATTTATTCTCTATTGGTTATGCAAGCATAGCCTTCAAGTAAAGTATAGGGCTAATATTCAGCCTCACTCCTTTATATAAGATAATTTGTAGTTTCAGTAAGGCATTTACTCAGCAAGGAGTGCAAGACGATATTCCAATACAGTATGTCCATATCAAGAGTGGGAACGCGAACCCAGGTAGCTGTAGCCATTGACAAAATTCCAAGTTCCCTTACACCACAAGTAAAATATGCTCCCCAGTGCAGACATTTTAAAAAGTTTTTGCATAAGAGAAAAGTACACTTGTAAAATGCAAAACCCATTATTATCAATGACAATTCAACCAAAACATAGCAAAAAATAATGCTATGTAAAGCAAGAATCCTTTATAAACCATAACAGTTCAGCCGAAATATAGCAATAGAGCCTCTAGCTTTTGAGTGTGTAAAGCAGAATATATTTAAGTACTATTCAACGTTAAATAGAGGCAGAGTGGCATACAACTATTTTATGATAACGCATATCCATTCCACGTGCAGGAATGCAAACACTGGTAGCCGTTAGCGGTGAATATCGCATAAGAATATTAGCGTAGTTAATGTGTACTACCTGGGCAGTTGAAATAAAGAAAAACAATTTAAGCACGTACAAAATGAAAATAGCTAGACAAATACAGCAGGGCTCATCTTAATTATAGTATGGACTCCGTAGCCAGGGACGCACAGCAGCTGAGAGGTAGACAGGGAAAAAAAAAAGATGGCGTATTGTGGGACAAGGAATATTTATATCGTCAGGAAGGAAGTAGGAGGGAGGGGGAGGAGAAAGAAAAAAGGTAGTGAGGCCAGGTAGAGACCGGAAGTAACTAGGGCTCTGCAATAGAGCGAGAGGGCAGGGAGGGAGCCAGTACAGCAGTTATGGTAGGCAGTTCAGAATTAGAAGGGAGGGGGAGGAGAAAGAAAAAAGGTAGTGAGGCCAGGTAGAGACCGGAAGTAACTAGGGCTCTGCAATAGAGCGAGAGGGCAGGGAGGGAGCCAGTACAGCAGTTACGGTAGGCAGTTCAGACTGTCTAGCTAGAGTTAGTCATAGAGCATAGAGTATAGATAGGAGAAACAGAAGGCACAGATCAAAATCGGGCCAGGAGCAAAGTAGCTATTGAATAAGAAGGAGTAGTGGGAAGGAAAGAGAGGAGAAGAGACAGGGACCAATCCCCTGAAGGAGAGAGCCCAAAGAAAAACTATCAGTGGAGAGCTGACTTGGTAAGGTAAGTTTGGAGATGGGTAGAGGCCTAAGTAGTAGGGATAGTAGACAGGGAAAATAAGAGAATTAGAGTACAGGTAGAAGGAAAGAAAAATATGTAGGGGCAGCAGTTCAAATATTTTATATAGAAACTGTAAGTCTAAAGAAAAGTTGTAATTATTACATCTTATAGACAATTTATCCAACAGAATTCATCCTCCATTCCTTAGTTACCACTGTACTTGTGTCTAATCCTACATCATGTTACAGCACATTTATCTCTTATTTCCTTTTAACCTTCCCATAATGTACTCTGGGCTAATATTTGTATTCAGACTGAATGCTCGTTGAACACCATCAATAACAATGCTTTCCTAACATTCTAAACTAAACATTTCCCAGTTGTTGAATAACATTCTGTTTAAGTTAACCTGTAAGGACAACACTCTTTAGACCATTCACTAAATTCTTCAACTTGATCCACCAATACCACACTGATAAATATGAAAAGCAAGTAACACATACACAACACTGGACCACTGATCTCAGTTATCTATAATCCCATCACATCATTGTTGTCAATGGTAACTAAAACGAAAAGCTGTGGACTGCAGATTATCACACACCAAAGAACACGGAGTAACTGTATTCTAGATTAAAAACCTTGTTTAATACAGATTATATAAAATAAATAAAAACGTATACAGGTTAAGCGCTTTTCATCCCACCTAATTGTGGGACTTCTTCAGACAAAGAGACCTCACAACAACTACAATTTATATCCTATGGTGGTGGTGCCGGGAATACAAACACCACAGCTGATTGAAATACTCATTTAACATTAAGTAATTTAAAGATAAAAACACAGTAAAATAAACATTAAACAACATATGAAAGCATATTTTCCATGAAATGCGGAACAGTTTAACCCTGTAATTCCCAAACATATACGAAAATATTTTCAGTAATTTATTTTAAGTTATTTTATTTTAAAATATTTTTTAAATATTTTAAAATATTTGGTGTGTGTTTTATGCATTCTAAACTGTGGGTCTATAAAATTAACCTAGGTCTAATAAATACAACCAAGTAAAAATATGAAAAAAATAAAAATAATAAGAATAAGCATATGAACAAGCAACGGAGCATTAAACCTGTTCAGTAGACATAAATAAAATATGCACATGCATGTAAAAATAGAAAAGGGGACAAAAATATAATAAAAGAAAGCAAACACATGTTAATACAGAAAATGTCCATCTGTAAGCAAGTCTATACTAATTAAAATTATAGCCATCTATTTAAAAACAAGTGGTTAATAAATAAGTAGGTTTCACCATAGTGTAGATCCTCAGTTATTCATTGTGTTAGAACCTATTGTATACATATAGTTAAGGGATGTGGGTGTATGAGTGTATGGGTATATAAATCAAAAGCATTAATATACCTGTATGAGATTATATGTAGTTGGTCTGAGTGGTACATATATACGCATGTATACCTACCGACTCAAACTTCTTTGCTTCAATATAGTATAAAGGGAGCATATCTCATTAAGTCCAGGAATAATACTAGCATTACAACGTATCTGCCAGCATAGTTCCAGGACCTCTAGTTGTACACAATGTGGTCCACCCCTACCATCTGGTTGAACACAGTCTACAGCTCTAAACAGGAATTTGTGATTCAGGTTTTCTGATGTGTGTTTTGCTAATGCATTTTCTGATTTACCTTTCTTAATAGCATACAGGTGTTCATAGACACGTTCACAAAGTTTCCTGTCAGTTTTCCCAAAATAGAATGCTGGGCATTGTTGACACTGGGCTAAATACACTACACCTTTGGACTGACAGGTAAATTTGTGTCTCACCTCATAAGTAACATTCCTGATACAAAAAGTTTCTCCAGTATTCATATAAGAGCAGTAATTGCACATATTGCATTGGAACATGCCTTTCCTCCACGGCAGCCCCTGTACATTTCTCTCATTGATTTGTTTCAAATTCTTGCCTCTTTTCCAGACTATTTTTGGTTTATCTGGTAGTATACTTCTTATATCTTTATCGCTATTGATTATAGGCCAATTTTTATTGATAATCAATGTGATGAACTCACTATCAATGCTGAAGGGTGTAATTAATGCCAATCTTACTGATGAGGTGTCTAGATTTTGAGTCTGTACTGCTAAGTGTTTTGTACCACCTAGAATAAATAACTTGGTAAATGCCTGACTCTCTTTTTGTTTTTACTTCATTAACCAAACTGTCTATGAGCTGATTTGGATAGCCATGTCTCATAAACATTTCTTTAAGTAATTGGCACTCATCAAAAAAATTAACATCTCTGGAGACCATACAGGCTGCTCTAACCAGTTGGCCTTTTACTACTGATCTCTTCTGGTACCAGGGGTGGTTACTACTATAATGGAGGAAACTGTTAGAATATGTTTCTTTCCTGTAGATTTTTGTACAAAATTATCTGTTCCCATGATCTTTTCATAAATCTACATCTAAATATGCAATTCTTTCACTACTGTATGTATAAGTGAAAGACAGAAAGCTAGAACTGGCATTGAAGAATGTAACCAAATCAAGTGCTGTTTTTTCGTCTCCTATTAAAATAAAAATGTCATCAAGGAAACATGTATAAAATTTAACTTTATTCATCATTTGGTCATTCTTCCCAATCACTTCTTGTTCCCAGTAAGCCATGACTAAATTTGCAAAGCTCCCCCCGCATGAAATACAGCTGGAAAAATATCTCAGAACCTAGCTGAGATAATCACAGGCAAATCAGTGCCTGGAAGATTGCTCATTAACAACTTGAAAGATGCGAAGGAAAAGAAATGGGAATCCATTTTACTCATCTAATGTCCACCCACATCACTCATGCATACATATGAATTACCTAAGCATCTTAAGTATCTTAACTATTAGTCTGTAGATATTATTATTTTCATACTGAGTGACTAGCATCTCCTTATAGCAATACATCAAATCAATTTTTTTTTCTTCAGCATGATAAAACATCTATTTCTCATTCCAAGTTCATATCTAGAAACTGAACCACTTTAAGAAAATAAAAGCTTAACTAACAAACCTTACCACACATTAAGACTGTTGACTCAGTCTTCATATTACTAGTTAAATAGCTCATCATGGATTAGCTAGCTATGTTTACTTACACACACACACACACACACACACACACACACACACACACACACACACACACACACACACACACACACACACACACACACACAGAATCCATCAGATTGCTATTTGACAAAATGCCCTATTAATATTTTCAAGACTTTAATACTTTTCTTGTATTCTTCCTACTCCTGATACCAATAAACTAGGACTGCTGACTCACTTCACTAATAGGTTCATAGGTAAGTACTAGGCTAGCTGTCCTTGCAGGCCATTTTAGGCCTAGCCAATTTCACTTTTTGTGCTTAAACTAATCTATCCCATTTAGTTACACATTGGCCTTACCCATCCCATGGTAGATAATTATATATTACCCCTAATGAGAATAAATGGGATCATACCATAAATAATTTGAGGGAACTCATAAATGATGTAGAATAACATGTATGTTGTCCCTTTAAGAAGCATTTCTAAGACCTGAACATGCATATAAATAGCAAGCACATGCTAGCTTCAGTGCCATTTTGTGAGTATAGCCAGAGTGTGAACATCTGTGTATGAGACAGCTAGTTTGTATACAAGTTAAAGTTATTTGGCTTAATTTTTAATGTGTATGTACATAATAAAGATGCTTGAACAAAACCCACAATGTTCATCTACTTCATCCTGACTAGACGAGCATCATGGTGTCAGAACTGGGATTTCAGAGACTGCTTTCAGAGCCACAAGGTGCAGAGTTAACGGTGAAGGCAAACTAAGTGAACCAAGAGCAAAAAAAGGGACAGAAATGGGCTAAAGGTAATAAGAACTTGCACAAATGATTTATTTTTTAAGAAAAAATTAAATGGAGCATTACAAGGGCACAAACACATTACTAAGCAAACAAATAGCACAAAAATGTTTATTAAACAAATAGGAAGCATAAACAGCTTATAAATCAGATGAAATTTTTTAAATTAAGATATTTGATAAAACGAGCATCAGAAAAGCACATAAAGGGTTTAGAATTTCAAAACGAGCATGTTTATAGTAAAACAAGCGTATTTAGAGTTAAAACGAGCACAAGAAAATATAATGGGCATGAAAATAATTTTTTTTGGCGAATTACTGTGTTTTGGCATAAACTACTACTTTGCATTGATTGGAGCTCTGAATGGTATAACTAGAGTTATTCAAAGTATCTCAATGTGTAAAAGTGCTTACAATGTGTGTGTGTTTATTACTGTGCATTTATTTTGAAGAGTTTGCTGTGTGCAAAGTGCCACTATTTCGTAAAGTGCTGTCAAATACGGCCATTTCGAAAAGTTTCTTGTGCTTGGTGTGTCTATTCACAGAGTTCCACCACTACAGAGTATTTCTTGCACTGTACAGAGTTGTTTAGCAAAGTACAGCCATTTTGGGGAATTTCAGTGTGCTGTGTACTGTTTATTCACAAAGTGCAGTTACTTAGAAATGTTTCTTGCCCTTGCCTTTTTCATCCCAGTTTATTCCCATGGTGCAGTTATTTGAAATGCTTCTTTCACTGATAAGAGGTGATTTCAAGAGTATTACAGTGCCCGGGAAACTTATTTCCCAAAGTTCAGTTATGCCGAGGCTTGTTGTGTTATTGGACATAGTTATAAGTACTGGTATACATTTTTGACATATGTATATGTGTGTGTTTGTGTGTGTGTGTGTGTGTGTGTTTCTGCATACTGGCAAAAGTCTTCACTGAGGTGCATTAATATGGCAGATGGGTTTTGCAAAACCACTACCACTTGTATTTGATCATAATATTGCAGAGAATTGGAGAATATTTGAGCAAGAGTACAATGTATTCATACAAGCAGCTTATTCTGATAAAAAATACATGTACCAGGGCATTCATTTTGCTAAACCTAGCAGGGTTAGAGGCTATTGAAAGGGAGTGTTCATTTGTATATGCACCAGCATTGTATGAAAGTGAAGGGGAAAATTGTCATATTATTGTACAGGCTGAATCAGGGGGAAACCCTGAGTGTTTGAAGTGCAAATTCAGAGGGATGTGTAACCCCCAGACCAATGTTACATTAGAGAGGCATTTGTTTTACACAAGAGATCAAAGGCAAGGAGAAACTTTTGCAGCTTATATTACTGACCTGAGAAACAAAGCTAAAACGTGTATGTTTGGTGATTTAAAAGATGAGTTAATAAAGAACAGGCTCATGTGTGGTATTAATAGTGCTGCTGTGAGGAAAGATTTTGCTTTATGACAGTGATTTAATGCTGAGCAAAGCTACTGAGATTTGTTAAATCCATGAAGTTACAGAAAGGCACATGAATATGCTTGCAAGTGATAAGACCATGGTTTCAGCAGGCTCCGGAGCAAATGTAGACAGCATGCAACATGTGGCTGGCAGAAACAGTCCTAAGCACATAGCAAAGAAAACCCACAACCTTCCAGTAAGTTCTAACACTAGTTCAGTTAAAGGAGTATGCTCAGTACAGTACAAGGGTGACTCAGTAAAACCCGGTCAAGCTATATTCTTAACTGTTGCAATTGTGGTGCCAACCATGAGTCTAAAAGAGAAAAGTGCTTAGCATTTGGTCAACAATGCCATAAATATAAGAAATGGAACCATCTTCAAAAGTTTTGTAAATCAAGTAAGCCTCATACTGTTATAAAGAAGGGTTGTTCAAGCAAATTGATCGAGTAGAACTGCAACAGTCTGCTTTCTATGTAGATGGTGTGTTAGTAGTTGGTGAAAGAATTGATGCAGTAGATTTATTGGCAAAGAATGAAGTATTTTGTACTGTCTGGATCAATGGTAAACCCACTGAGCTCAAAGTGGACACTGGTTCAGAGTGTAATTTTATGTCTGCAGATACTTTTGTTAAAGTGAGAGCTGGCGAACGACTAAATGTGACCAGTTGTGTGAAACTTGTTGCTCATGGAGGTGAAGAAATTCAAACCAAAGCCTAAGTAGTGCTTTCATGTTATGTGGCCAAGAACTGTTATAGCCTATTATTTTATGTGGGTCAAAGACCTGTGCAGTCATTACTGGGTCTCAGAGACAGTTTGAAAATGAATCTGCTTTCTTTTACCAAAGAAGTTCATCACATAAGTACATGTCCCAGTTCCAGCTTCACTAACACTATTTTTTCAAAATATACTGATGTTTTTGATGACAAGTTGGGCAAACTTCCAGTTCTGTATTCTATGAAGTTAGACCCAGAGATCAGTCCAGTGGTCAGAACAGCAAGAAAAGGTCTGATAGCAATGCAGCATAAAGTCAAAGCCCAGCTGGGCAAAATGGTGCAGCAAGGTGTAATTTGTTCAGTTACAGAACCTACCGAATGGGTGTCATCCATGGTAGCAGCTCAGAAAAAAGCTCAGATGAAATCAGAATATGCATTGACCCAAGAGATTTGAACAAAGCATTAAAAAGACTTCATTATCCTATGTGCACAGTTGAGGAAGTCACAGCTCTAATACCGAATGCCACTGTTTTTTCTGTCTTAGATGCAAAAAGTTCATTTTGGCAAGTGATGCTTGATCGCAAATCTTCATTACTGATTACATTCTGTACCCCATTTGGAAGATACAGATTTCTCTGTATGCCATGCCATACCATACCATGCCAGGATGCCATTTGGAATAAATTCTGCAAGTGAAGTCTTTCAACGTGCAGTGGAGCAAATTTTTCTGGTTATCCTTGTGCCATAATATTAGATGATTTTTTAGTCGGAGGCAATGGTGAATAAGAGCATAACAGAAATCTTAAGAGAGTTCTGGACAGAGCATGTCAAGTGAACTTGAAGCTGAACCTTCTAAAGTGCAAATTCAGACTACCAGAATTTACATATGTAGGCCATTTATTTACTAGCATTGGCTTGAGACCAGACCTGTCCAAGCAAGCAGCCATTCTTGAGATGCCAGCACCAGATAATGTACAAGCTCGACAATGTTTTCTTGGTATGGTCAACTATTTAGGCACGTTTATAAGGGAAGGTCTACAAGAGGGTAATGAGACCAGCTATGTTATATGGGTTGGAGACAGTGGCATTGATAAAAAGGCAGGAGTCAATGCTGGACATGGCAGAGTTAAAGATATTAAGATTTGAACTGGGTGTGACAAGGGTGGACAGGATTAGGAATAAGTATATTAGAGGGTCCACCCAGGTTGGAAGGTTTGGAGACAAAGCCAGAGAGGTAAGATTACATTGGTTTGGACATGTGCTGAGGAGGGATGCTGAGTAAATTGGGAAAAAGATGCTATGAAGCTGCCAGGTAACAGGAAAAGAGGAAGACTTAAGATAAGGTTTATGGATGTGGTGAGAGAGGACATGCAGGTGGTTGGTGTGACAGAGCAAGATACAGAGGACAGGAAGAAATGGAAACTGCTGATCCACTGTGGAGACCCCTAACGGGAGCAACCGAAAGAAAAAGATACCAGACTTCAGTGAACTGACAGTGCTTTTGAGAGAACTAACACATAAGAATGTTACATGGTTATGGTTAGAACATCACCAGAAAGCATTTGAAGACATTAAGCAGAAAATTGCTACTCCACCTACATTAAGATACTATGGTGTCAACAAATCAGTAACTCTTTCCTGTGATGCTTCAAGAATTGGTCTAGGTGCAGCCATTCTTCAAGAGGGTAGACCAGTAGCTTATGCATCAAGAACACTTATCCAAACTGAAATGAAATATGTTCAGATTGAGAAAGAACTTTTGGCTATAGAGTTTGCATGTTCTAAGTTTCATGATTATTATCTATGGTCGAGATATTCAGATTGAAACTGATCATCAACTTCTGGTTACTATTTTAAAGAAGGCTATGCATTTAGCTCTAGCAATATTACAAAGAATGATACTGAAATTGCAGAAGTGCAACTTCAAAATGGTCTATACAAAAGGCAAACTTGTTTCTCTGGCTGATACCTTATCCAGATCACCCAGAAATACAAAGGAAAAGCTTGATGCAGAGAATTTTGACTTTGATGTCATGGAAGTGTGTAATTTTTCTACCACAAGACTTGATGAGCTAAAGGATCACACAAAGTGATCCAATTTTGCAAAAGCTCAACCCTACTTCCCTTGCAGAGATGAGATGATGATGGAAGATGGCATTATTTTCAAAGGTCCTAAAATTGTTGTTGCTGATTCCTTACATCAAGAATACATTCAGATTTTGCATTGTGGTCACCCAGGTTCCAAAACTACAAAAAGAAGGGGAAAAGGACTAGTATTTTGGACTTCTATCAAATTACTTTGACAAAGTACTTTTTTCTTGTTCAGTATGCAATAGTACTAAACCGTATTTTCCAGAAAGAACCACTTCAACTAAGTCAAGTTCCTGAACTACCTTGGTCAACAGCAGCCACTGACATAGTTGAGTGGAACAATCAACATTACTTAGTACTGATAGACTCTTATTCAAACTGGTTTGAGATCGAGCTACTACCTAACCTAGCTTCCACTACTGTTATTACTAAGTTGAAATGTAATTTCTCAGTCCATGGAAGTCCACAAAAGCTTATCTCTGACAATGGTACATAATTTGCCAGTCAATTGTTGCAGAAATTTGCAAGAGAATGGGACTTTGTACATGTTATAGGTTCATAGGTTCATAGGTAGGTACTAGGCTATCGGCCCAAGGGCTTACGTAAGCCTAGCCAACACGGTTCCCTGGCTTACGCCACCCAAGAAAGTTATTTTCCTGTGCCACTGTCGGGCAGAGATACAGAAGTGATCCCTGGGGTGTATTTCCTATTTCCCATCCACTCATCAAGATTTTTCTTGAAGAGTGCTAATGAAGAACTTTGCTTGACATACATGGGTAGCCTGTTCCAGAGTATGGGAAGTCTCTGGGACAGGAATCTATCCCTCCAGCATGTCCTGTTTATTGTGGTGACAAGGTTTAGGTCCCTAGAGCGTGTAGCTCTGAGGGATTGGGATTTCTTTAATGACATTAGCATGTCCAACAGCTCTGGGTTTGACATAGCTTTATATGTTAGGCAGATTGCCTCTGAGTAGGTGATATGCTAAGGAGTCCCCGGCTGTGTGCTACACGAGCTAAATGAGGAATTAAACCCGCACATAAAGCAGCTGTTTAATCTCAGCCTTACCACAGGATACGTGTCCAAGGAGTGGCGTACGGCAACTGTGGTCCCACTCCACAAAGGCGGTGCCTCTAGGGACCCTGGTCAACAAGTCTAGTCTGCAAAGCTATGGAGAGGATCATAATGGAGCTCATAAACAAAGATATAGGGACTTGCAGACATTGGACCCGACCCAGTTTGGCTTGACAGATCATGCCTTTGAACTTGGTCAACTTAACAGTCACCAAGGCCATTGATGAGGAAAGTCCATACAGCCTACCTTGACCTTGCAAAGGCCCACTCGGGTATTGTAGAAAAACTTACCAGCTTAAATGTAAACCCATATGTCACAAGATGGGTTGCAAACTGGCTTAAGGACAGAACCCACAGGGTTAGAGTTGCGACTCCAAGCCGTCACAAGTGGTGTCCCACAGGGCTCGGTCCTGGCCCCTATTGTTCGGCATCTACTTCTCAGAAGTACAGGCCAACATGGGAGGACTTTAGCTGACAAAGTTTGCAGGCGACTGCAAACTGCCATAGTGGAAAGTGCATCGGACACGGATATCCTTCAGAAGGGACTCACAGAAACAGATAGCTGGTGCCAGAGCAGAGCCATGGCCTGGCAAAAAATGTATAGTCATACCAAAACAAGGTAACCCCAAGCTACCATATAGGTGGCAATCCACTAAAAGAGGTTATCAGGGACCTGGGGACCCAGGTTGACAGTGGCCTTTCTTTGACGCTAAAGTGGAAAGACCTTCTACATTGCCCACCTGATCATGAAGGCATCCAGATCTAGTGACACTTATCAGAATGTATCTCACCCGACATCTGCAGCAATTGGAGAGACCCCAAAGTTCCTCACCAAAAGGATAAGGACTCCAAAATCTGTCATATGCTGCCAGATTGAAGAAACTCCAGCTCTATTCAGTTGCATACCATCTGCTCAGAGGTGACATGTGCCTGACATACAAGGCCATGTCCAACCCGAATTAATAGACATGCTCCACCTCAAAAATCCAAATCCACCAAAACCACTAGAGCAAGGGATATAAATAGGACATGCTGGATCAGAGACTCCTGTGCTGTGGAATAAAACCGATCCATGTGAGGCAGCTGGCTCTGTTCAAGAGAAATATTGACCTGTGGATGGGAGATCAGGTTTATCCGGGAATCATCACAACAAACTAATGGGCACAGTATTCTTTCATATAAGGTGGAAAAATTTGGGCTACGCTTATAAATGCCTTAGGGCAGATAGCCTAGTATAAACCTATGAACCTATGAACCTATAAGTAAAGCTAGAGTTTTTTGAGACGGGCAATGTAGGGCATTTATTTGAGGCCCGTAATCATCTTTGTGAGGTACTTCTGTGGTCTTTCCAGCTGCTGCAGTTGTCTTGTGAGGTACATTCCAAATGGGGCATTGTACTCTATAATGGGTCTAATGAGTGTCAAGTAGGGGGGAACAATGACCTCTTTTTTCCTGGATGAGAATCCTTTTATGATGAGGTGTGCCACGTTGAAGGACTTCCTGACTACTGTGGTGATGTGACTATCAAAAGAGAGACTACTGTCCACCTGGGTCCCAAGGTATCTTATCACACATTCGGTGTTAAGTAGATTGCTGCCTAAGTGGTAGTTCATGGGTACAGAGTTTTTACCAAAGGGGATGACACTGCACTTTTTGGCATTGAACTTGAAGACATGGCTCTGACACCAGGCATCTGTCTCAGCAAGGCCCTTCTGTAGGATGTTCACATCATTTGGGGACTTGACTATGGCTCTTAGTTTGCAGTCATCTGCGTACTTCATTAGCCAGAGGCCTTCTGTGTTAGCCTGTACTTCAGAGAAGTAGATATCAAACAGGATAGGTCCCAAGACTGAACCCTGTGGTACTCCACTTGTCACTGGTTTGAGGTCAGATTTGGAATCTGCAACTTTTACAGTGTGGGTTCTGTCAGTGAGCCAGTTGGCAACTCATCTCTTGACATAGGGATTTATACCTGGTTTAGTGAGATTAGCTATAATTCCAGAATGGGGGATGATGTCGAAAGCCTTGGCAAGGTCAAGATAGGCTGTCTGAACCACCTTACCCTCATCTACGGCTTTGGTGACTGCCTCAAAGAAGTCGATCAGGTTCAGAAGGCATGATCTGCCTTTCACAAACCCGAATTGGGTGGGATCCAGAGTTTGGAGGTCATCAATGTCTTCGTTTATGAGTTCCATGATGATAAGTTCCATGGACTTGCAGACCAGGCTCATCAGGCTAATAGGGCGATAGTTCCCATGATCAGTGGTGGCTCCCCCTTTGTGGAGTGGGATAACTGTTGCTGTGTGCCATTCAGTGGGCACAAAGCCTGATGCGAGGCTATTATTGAACATGGTGCTTAGGTGGGGAGCCAGTTAGTTCTGAAGTTCATGTAAAACGCAGCCTGGGATGTTGTCCGGTCCCATGGATGCTGTGTTTTTGGCTTTAGATAGTGTAGCATTTACCTGTGTAGTTGTGATTACAGGGACTCTGCATTCTTTCTGTATAGATATGGGCCCTTTAGGGGGTGGGGGGGGGGGTAAAGTTAGCACTGAACCTATCTGCCAGGATGCTAGCAATATCAGTTGGTTCTGTAATTGTCATGCCGTTGTGCTGTAACTCAGAGTAGATATGGGTGTTGCCATCGAGATTCTTGACATAGCTATAGAATGCTTTGTGTTTGTTCTTAGAATTAGTGGCAATTTTGTTTTCATAGCTAGCTTTGGAGGATCTTATAAGGGATCTCAGCTTCTTACTGAGGTTTACGAGGGAGCTCCTCCACTCATGGGATTTTACTCTCTTTTGCAACAGTTTTTTCCTTCTGTTGTACAGTTTGTTTATGGCAGGGGACCACCAGACTGGCTTCTTTTTTTTGGAGGATAGCATTTTGGTTCTGTTTGAGATAGCATGATCCATGCACTCGTGTAAGTGCTTATAGAGTGTATTTGTATAGGATTCAGCAGTTGTAACTGTATTGTCCATCTGCATGGGTGTCATGAAGTTCACCACTTCTGTCTTAAGAAGCATGAAGTTGGCTTTGGAGACATTTTTTACCATGGTTTCTTTAATCGGGGGTGGGATGTGGATATCAAGGGTGATTAGCTTATGGTTGGATCGGACCAACGAGGAGTTGACTTCAGCTGTTGAACACCTGTCACTCATATTGGTAATGACTAGGTCTAGGATATTGTTACCCCTGGTGAGGGTGTGGATAAGTTGATCCAGGGCATTGGAGTTTATGAATTCCAGAAAGCGATGAGCTAAGGAGTTGGTACAGGAGTAGTTTTCCCAGTTAATGGTGGGGTAGTTGAAGTCACCCATTATTAGGATGTTTGGATGAACCCTAATATTTTCCAGTACATCAAGAAAAGAGGAGTGGGAATCCTGGGGCATGGTGGAGGATCTGTAGCAAGCTACAATTTGGATTGCAGTTTTGCCCAAAGTAAGTTGCACTTGGATAACCTTGGATGCATTATGCTGAGCAACTAGCCTGGAGGTGTGGATATCCTTAATGAATATGGACACACCTTCACCTTTGGTGTTTCGGTCCAGGTTACATGGCCAAAAAGTGTGGTATGAGTTATAGCCTGGTAGTGCAGGGGTGCTCTCTGGAGCCTTGAACCAGGTCTCAGTGACTGCACAGATATCGATGTTTTCCATTTTAAGGAGTGTCTCGAGTGAGATTTAGACTTCTAGCATTGAGTAGCATTACCCACAGTTTTTGCTTGACTGTTCCTGTTACAGTGGTGAATTTGTCATTTGAACCTTGCCTAAAAAAGGCACTATAGGGGTGGCAAGAGCCTTAGCTAATATCCGGAATCCCAGGGGTGACAGGTGCAGGCCATCTCTGGAAAAGCATTGTGGTCTGTTGACCATGTGATCCCAAGCAGACAGATACTGGATTCCCTTAGAATGACACCAGAAGCTTAGCCAATTGTGGAAGTCAATCATTTTGTCCTTGTACTGCAGTATCATTCTGGGTGATGGCAGAATGCTACTCAGGGCTAGGGTCATACCTGCCTGGGCTACAAGATCGGAGAGCTCTTCCATGTCTCTTTTCATGTAGTCCAGGGAGGTACGTCTCAGGTCATTCACACCAACATGAACAATGACAGAGTCATATTTGTACTTGTTGTGGAGTGACCTGAGTGCGTGGGTTATGTGGCGGATCCTGGCACCTGACAGGCAGCTGACAGTAACCTTCTCCTTGTTTAGCCTGGTGAGTGGGACATCAGTGTGCTTGACTATAGAGTCACCTATGACTAGTGTGTTGGGTACGTTGTTTTGCCTTATTGGCTGTGGTTTAGTGGCACACTGAGTCTGTGGGCTATGTGTCATTTGGGTTGTGTTGGGGGATGGAGGTTGCATGTGTTTCTGCTTTGGAGGTCTCTGTTGCTTAGACAGATTAATATTGAGAGCCTCTGCAAATGTTTTTGTGTTACTATGTGTGGATTTTGGTGTTGTAGATTTAGTGAGACTATGTGATGAGTGTGGTGTGATGCAAATGTTTACCTTCTCCTCTTGAGTGTCAAGTTCAGTCTTGGCTGGAGAGATTTACCTCCAGTTTGACTAGATAAGTGCATCTCTCACAGGTTGTAGTGCTGGGTGATAGGAGGAGAGGGTTGTCTGTGTACATGAGGCCATTTCTACATTGCCTCAAGATGCCCAGATTCATCAGATAGACGGGAGAGAACACTGGGAGCTGACCCTTGGACATGCCTGAATAAAAAAGCTATTTTCCTCTAGATAAGTGAGGAAAGTGAGTACAAGAGCTGTTTTTTCTCTAAGCAAGTGAGAAAAGTAAGTACAAAACTGTTTTCCTCTCGGTAATGAGGAAGGTTGAGTGCTATAGTAATTAGTAGCTTATTTAGTGCTTACAAGTTCTGAACAAGTGCTGAGCGTGAATAAGCAAATTTAAGTGCTAAACCTAAGAATCTGTATCTGCACTAGAAGAGTTACAGGACAGAGACAAGTGCAAATGCAGGCTTTCAAATCAGAAAGTTAAGAGAGATGGAAAAGATTGTCCAAACAGCCAATAACTAAGATTTCTGGGCCAGTACCACTCCTTATATGGTAGACAGGTTACCTAGTGCTTACCACTCCCACTGATAAGCTAGAAGGCTTCCCTCCAACACAAAAAGGCTTGGGGGTCTCAGAAGCTTACATACAGTCCTGGATACAGCAAATCTGTATCTGGACTGCACTAGTTACAGGAAAGGTAGGAAACAGGCCTACAGTATTTATTTATTTATTAGTAGGCTCTAATAGTCCAGAATATCCACAGTCAAATGGACTAGCTATACGTGCAGTACAGAGTGCAAAGCAATTACTTGAGAAGTCAAAGAGCGATAATACCGATGTCTTTTTGAATTTACTCAATCTGAGAAACATACCCTGTGATGATATACTTGGCTCACCTGCTCAGAGACTTCTATCCAGGCAGACCAGAACAATATTGCCTATCAGTTCCAGTTTGTTAAGGTCTAAAGCTAAAAACAACAAAGCAATCAAAGCCAAATTATTTAGAAAGTGTTCTTTACAGAAGTCCAGTGGTGGTGCTGCGGTAGCATTGTCACCCTCTCGTAAGAGACGCGTCGGTTCGATTTCTCAGCAGCTGCCCTTCGCGGAGAGACATGACAATGATGAATTCATCATTGTCATTTGTGCATGTGCATCAGGCCAAAGGTAAATAAAAATCAACTGCCAATAAATTAGCAGACCAGAGGGAAAGACACATTTCTTTACAGAAGTCCAGTTACAACAAATCGAGCAGATTTCTTTGTCCATTGAAAGAAACTGGATTGGTCAAGTAACAAGTATATGTGCAGAGCCAAGATCCTATTTTGTGACATCTGAGGGTATAGAGCACAGGAGAAATTGTAGACATCTTCTTCCTGTATCAGAACTAATATTGCAGCATTGTTCTTGTGATACAGACTCTAAACCTTAGAGCAATTCAGACAATGTTCCTATTCCAAAACGTGTCTTGACTCCGACTACCATTTCTGATGGTGTTCCTGATGTCCCTAATGTTGAACATTCAGTAGAGACAATCCCAGTTGCTAAACCTAATTCCAATTTCTATGTCACAAGATTTGGTTGTATTTCCAGACCCAGTGTGAAATACACAGCAACCTGGATGGAGCTGTATATCTGTATCTAGTTCTGTATAATTGCATGATGAAAATTATTTTGCATGAATTGCATGTCAGTCAATGTCATCAGTATTGTATGACTCATGTCTCAAAGAGGGAGGATGTAGAATAACGTGTGTTGAACCTTTAAGAAGCATTTCTAAGACCTGTACGTGCATATAAATAGGAAGCACATGCTACCTTCAGTGCCATTTTGTGAGTACAGCCAGAATGTGAGCTTCAATGTATGAGACAGCTAGTTTGTATATGGCAAAGTTATTCAGCTTAATTTGTAAGGTGTTTGTACATACTAAAGCTGTTTGAACATAACCCACATTGTTTGTCTACTTCATCCTGACTAGACAAAGTGACAGATGAGATAAAGCATTTAGGAGCTGCCTTTTTTCCATTTGTATTACAAGGGACAGTCCTGGGGTATTTTTTTTTGTTTTCCATCCATAGATATAAGTTACAGTTGCGTACGTATAGCAATAAACTTTGTTTTATGTGGATGGGGAGTCTGTTACATAACAGTGGTATCCTCTAGAGATATACCTGTCCCTCCAAACTGTTCAGTTGATATTGCAGAAGAGGTTTGGATCCTTAGACTGAGTATATCTGATGCCATTTGATTTGCAGATGTGAAGTAAATCCATTAGTAATGGTTCAGAAGATACCTTGTATGCCAGACACAGATTAATTACCTCTTAGCAGTCTGTAGGATTCAGAGTATAGTGACACAGCTTTGAGTTAGTCCATGTAGGATATGTTGTTTAGGCTGTGTATCCTTTTAGTAAGGTATCCCTGTGGTGTTCCAGCTGTTGCATGTGCCTGGACAGATACGTGACAAAGGGTACATTATAGTCAATGATGGCCTAATGAAGGCTGAGTAAAGGGGGACAATGACATCCCTAGATCTAGATACAATCCCTTTGTTTATAAGCTGTGTAATACACAAGGACATTCTTACAATGCTGGACACATGTTGGTCAAAGGTTAGGTCATTGTCCACATAAGTTCCCGAATCCTGAACAACTGGGTTAACTCTTAGGGGCATATTGTCAATGTGGTAGTTCCCTGGGGTTGATTACTTTCCAAAGAACACAATAATGTATTTTTTGGCATTTAGTTTCAGTCTATGATTTTGGCACCAGTTATTTATTTCGGACAAACCTTCTGCAGGATGGCTAAGTCATTTTGGGAATCAATGACTGCTCCTAGCTTGTAGTCATCTGCAACCTTAGTCAGCCAGAGCCCTTTAGAATTGGCTTTTACTTCAGAACAGTAGATGCCAAACAAGAGGAGAGCCCTGAAGGACTTCGCTGGTGACTGGTGTTTTGGTGAAGGCAACTTCCACTATTTTCTTTATCTGAGTCGTATCTGTGAGCCAATTGACAATCCAGTGGGATCACCTGGGGGTTATTCTCAGTTTATTTCGTTTTTCAACTATGTCTGAGTGAGGAATTATATCAAAAGCTTTTGCCAGGTCAAGGCATGTAGTGCGTACCATTTTGCCTTCATCCATTGCTTTAAAGACCTTTTAAAAAAGATCTACCAGGTTTAGTAAGCATGACCTGCCCTTGACAAATCCTAACTGACATGGGTCCAGTGTTTGGAGGGTCCCTGTGTCCTGATTGATTAATTCCATGATAAGTCTTTCCATGGCTTTGCATATGAGGCTGGTCAGACTTATGGGGCTGTAATGTCTTGGGTCTGTGGAAGGTCCTCCATTATGTAGGGGGATGAATTTAATTGTTCTCTATTCACTTGCTGCAAAACCTGTATGAAGGCTGAAATTGAGCAGTGTTGTAAGGGGTGTGGCTAACTCATGCTTCATTCTATTGAAGATGCATCCAGGGATATTGTCATGACCCATGGATGCAGTGTTTTTAGCTTTTGATAACACTTTTAGGACTTAGTCTTGTGTGATAGCTGGATGGGAGCCAGTTTCAGGTATATCTTGTGGGACAGATGGAGGGGAGAGAGGTCTAAACTTAGAGCTAAGTTTATAGGCCAGTAGGTTGTGTGTGATATCTTCAGCCTCACTGTAGGTGACATTATTCTCAATCAACTCAGCACATTGCTGTGTTGTGCTTTTGAGATTATAAACATAACTAAAAATGTTATGTGATTGTCTTTGGCTTAGGTAGTTATTTTAGCTTCAGACTGGCTTTGGTGGATCTTGTTAAGCTCCTGAGTTGTTAGTTTATTTCAGTGACAAGGGCTGTATCATTCTAGGAATTACTCTTCTAGGAATTACTCTTCTTACTGTTGCTCAAAATAATTTTCCTTTTATTATAAAGCTTGTTGATATTATGATTCAACCATGTGAGTTTGTTTCTGGGGTATGCCCTGCTCTTATTCCTATGGTATAAAGCTGCATCAATACGTTTTACATGCTGGTACAGTGTGGTAGTGTATGTTTGTGCATATTCAATGATGTTAACTGGGTCTGGTGAGGATTTGAAGCTTACCAATGTATCACTTAAGAACTGATAGTCTGCCTTATAGAAATTTCTAAAGGTACCTTAGGCAGAATGGATCTCTGGTTTCAATTTTATTTTGAAGGTGATACAGAAGGGATGATGCAAGATATTCCCATATCAGTAAGGACAAGATCCAATATGTTATTCATCCTAATGGATAGTCTGACTAATTGTTCCAGGGCATCTGTTTTGACAAAGTCCAGGAATCTTTGTGCTTGTGCAGTAGTGGTGGTGTAGGTTTCCCAGTCTATAGTTAGATCATCTAGGAAAATGGCACTGGGTTTAATACTCAGTGATTCCATTTCCTGCAAATAGGAGTTATGGCTTTTTTTTCTGTTATAGAGGGGTTCTGTAGCTAGCTAATATGTAGTACAGGACCTTTCTGATGGTTATTTTGACATGAAGAAGCTCTCGTGCATCATGCTGCTTTATCAGCCTTGATGTGAGTCTCTTCTGGATGTAGATGGATACACCTAGCATTTATCAGTAATACCTTCATATTTTTGTTTCTTTCATTATGTTGGCAGGTTTATCAGGTTGTCATTGACTAAAAATGGCACTATGTATGTGGACAATGTCTTTGCCAATGATCAAAAGCCTAGAGGGGAAGATGCAGGCCATCCCTGGCAAAGCAGCATGGCCTGTCGATCAAATCCTCCCATGCTGACCAATATTGTACCCCCTTTGAATGACACCGAAAACTAAGCCAGTTATTGAAGTCAATTATTTTTTGGTCATATTGCAACATCATCCTTGGGGAAGGTAGAATGCTGCTCATTGCTAGACTCATACCTGCCTTGACATATAGTCTGAGAGTTCTATCATGTCTCTCCTTATATAGTCTAGGGAGGTACACCTCAAGTCATTGACACTGGCATGAACTTTGGCAGTCATACTGGTACTTTTTTTTAGGGACATGAGTGCATGTGTGATCTCATGGATCCTGGCACCAGGCAAGCAAGTAATGATCATTCTTTCCTTACATTATTATAATTATATAATTATTATCAATAATAAAATTAATTATCTTCTAACACACTACTGAAATGTCTTATTATCCATTGCAGGACTTGTGCAGTCCTCTAACATCCATTCTGGTTCCCTTATAGTATAATAAAATGTACTATGCAAGTAGTTCAGATAGGGCGGCCGTGGTGGTGCAGCGGTTAGCATTGCCGCCTCACAGCAAGAGGTTCTCCGGTTTGATTCTTGACTGGGGTGCTTTCTGTGCGGAGTTTGCATGTCCTCTCTGTGGTTGCATGGGGTTTCTCCAGGTGCTCCAGTTTCCTCCCACATCCCTAAGACATGCTGTAGGTGGATTGGACACTCAAAATTGGCCCTAGGTGTGAGTGTGTGTGCCTTCTGTGGAAGGTTGGGTGCTGGGTTGGCAACTTGACACTGTAAAACTCCACTGCCAGTCATAAGCAGACAGGTGATCCACTGTGGCAACCCCTAACTGAGAGAAGCTGAAGAAAGAAGATGCAAGTAGTTCAGATATGAATATACAGCTACCATGCTGTAACAGTCTTAAACATTTCTGATACTGTCAATCAATACACACTTTCAGTATTCAATGATCCTTTAGAAAATCCAGTTCAGTTACCATTGTAGTTTTCATAAATTGTAATCAGTCAAAATTTTCTTCATCATCCATAATCCAGCTCAGGTGCACATTTCTTTCCCTTGTCTTATCTTTCAGTATGAACTATTTGATTACTTAACTGTGTTGACTTATTTGGCATCACTGTATCATCTCTCAAGGACTTGTGTTGTTTGGTAGAACGATTACAAAGTCCATAAACACCTTCCATATCCTGCTTATCTACTTCTACAGTACCTTCCATGTCCAGCTTCCACAGTCTTGTTACTGTTTGCTAATTACTGAGTGTTCCTCACACACACACACACACACACACACACACACACACACACACACACACACACACACACACACACACACACACACACACACACACACACACACTACATGCTCCTTAACAAATAACTCCTCTTATTTCTTTCCCAAATCTGAAGCCATTATTCCAAGCAGGACACACAGCTACACCTCTAATACCAAAACTGTACTTGTGCTAAATATGTACTTTTATTGTTTCTTCTTTGCAATGTGGCTTGAATGGAATGACCAACCTTGTGAAGTATCTCCAAGTCCATCTGATCTTTTTCAAACCTAATTCAAACAGCCAGGATAGGAATGGAGGGCAAGAGAACACATCAGTGGCAATTAACATTCTGTACATATCCTTCAGTAAAACAATGGCAAAGTGTAATACTTACAGCTGATGTATTAGTTAGTTAGTTAGTTAGTTAGTTAGTTAGTTAGTTAGTTAGTTAGTTAAATTAAAAATATTAAATTTCTATGAGCTAAACACTATATAGCTAAAAGAACACTTCAGTACACAACTGGTAAAGGAAGTTCATTAAAAGCCAACACAAAAAGAAAATGGAATATAAAAAAAGTACTAAAAGAAAATAAATACACTGTTGAGAGGCCTTTGAGACTTTTTAAGGAAGTCCTCAGTACTGCATTCCTGACTCAGGGAGGTAGCTGATTCTAAAGGAGTACAACAAGGTAAGCAAAGAACACCCTACCATATGTTGCCAAACAGACCTTTGGGACAACTAGCGGCCCCCCACCTGATGACTTGAGGTGTTTATCAGGGACATAGAACACCAAGAAATCTTTCAAATAATGACACAGGTTATGCGGGGACTAGCAGGTAAGTAGAAATATCTAGTCTGGTGACCTGTCAGCTACTGTAGCACAGGAGTAATGTGACTGGAGCAGGAATTCCCATTCAATAACCTCATCTTACAAATTTGTTCCCTTTGGAGTCACATTACATCTCTATCCAACAGTCTGTAGTAAAAGGCTTTGCAATATCCCTGCCTTGACATTGCTAATAAATGAATCACTGTAACTATGTCCAGTGGCAAGATAAAATTCTTGATTATGAAAACATACTTTAAGTGTAAACATGCCTTAGCAACACCTGGTCTTTTAATGTGAAGCAGTTGTCAAGAATGCTGCCCAAATCTCAGTCCAGAGAGGGAAATTCTTATTGTATATTATAAGGGGAAAATGAGAAGAAGGTGTGATGGACATGTACCAGCAGTGCTTCTGTTTTTACCAGACTGAGTATAGGTTCTTTGCTGACCACTGTAAAATTAACTCTAGTCAGTTTTCTAGATTTATGAAGTCTGGCATTGATTACGGAGTAAAACAGGTAAAATTGAATGATATTAGTATTCTACAGGTGAGATATACCTCTCTAAGTGTCAATATATATGCTGTGCACAATGAAGGTAGCAGACAGGATCAAGCCCTGTGGCATCCCACACCTAAGGTGGTGGTTTGTATAGAAATTAATGACACAAACTACCATCAACGAGTGTCACAGAATGTACAAGTTAAACAGTTTAGCAAAACCAATTAAAGCACACTATTCTCTGTGTCACTTAAGCAAACTTCCATGATCCACAGTGCCAAACACCACCAAGAGATCAAGGAAGACTTGGATGGAATATAATTGTTTGATCTCTGGTCATAAGAAGGTCATTAACAATCCACATAAGGACTGCCTCAGTAGCGAGCCTGAATGTAAATCCAGAGTGATGTGGGTCAAAGTGATAATGAGATGTAAGATAAGAATACCTGCATGTAAACTTGTCTATACAAGAAGGTTAGAGGCAGGGAAGTAATTGTCCACACATTTTGGATCCATAGATAGCTTTTTGGGAACACGAGTCATTAAGATCTCTTTTAATATTGATGGGAAAAAAACATCTGTCACAGGGACCAAAGAAATCTGCAGAATAAATGGTCTCATACAATAAGACAAGCCTTAATAGGTTCTACTATCTCTCCTTGAGTCAAATGAGCTGAGATCAGAAAAGCTTTACAAAAACTGCTTATACTGCATTACCATAAGCACTCAGGAACTCATAATGCAATTACTGATGATAAGCAAGTGCAACCTAACAGCAAAATCATTTATTGCACTGGGGAAGTAAACATATCCCACAAACATTATTATTCTCACTGAATGATGACATCACCTCTTAGGAACAGCTATAATGGACAGGCAGTGTTAAGTCTGTCTAGCTCTTCCACTGGGAGGATGTGAGGTGACACTTGCTAGTAAGCAGTTGCATATGAGCAACAGAGTATCACCCATATGCATTTTAAGTAAACAAATAAATAAATAGTCAAGCTGTTATGTTTAGTCAGCTGTGAAACAAGCTTGGGTGATCTGAGCAAGTGTCTGTAAGCCAGCTTAATCAGTCTAGCTGGACAGGGATGCAATCTGCAAGTTGTAGAGTAGATGAAACCACATATGTGACCTTATCATAACTCATGTATCCAGTGCCAGCACAACAAAGGTCAGATGATTCAAGACCCCTCTAAACACCCTGTGGATGCACTACGCAAGGACAGCCTCACCTCTCAGGTACATATGTTCACAGTTAAGCACTGTCAAAGGAAAAACAACTTCAAAAAGATCAATACACAGCAGGTTCAGGTTAAGGCACTTTAATCTTGCAGCAAGGAGACAAAAACATGCTAATATAGAGTTTGTGTAACTAGAATCAGGAAGTGAAGCCATTCTTATACATTTCTTACAAGACATTGCCTACCAAGCTGACGTAACAAATCACAAGTTATTTCAATATTATTTCATAGCAGCTGTTTGTCCATGATTTTCTGCTGGCATATCAAGTTTATGAAAAGTTTTCCTAAGAAAAACAACGTGGCCTTGATGAGCAGTGTTACCATTCAAGGTACTATGGCTAATTCGAGCACAAAGCAAGTACAGATTATAGTTAATTTCTTCAAGCAGTCTTTGTTTAACTGTATCTGTTTTATTCTGCAGCTGTGCATGTTCTCATAACATGAACAGAGCTGATTGTTCAAGTTCAGTAACATTATAGAAAACAGTATTGTTCTATTCATTAATTTCCTGACCTAGCAGATAATCACCTGCTTCTCAGTATATTTTCAAAAGGCATAAACATGAATTTTGCTGTGCTAGCAAATACTAGGTCAGAGAGCATCTTGTAGTTTGAGAAAGCATATTGTCATTTTAGAAAAGCATCTTGTAGTTTCATACAAAACTAAGTTGTACATAAAATAGAATGAAATGTGTTAACCCTTTTAGCTTCTAATAAGCACTAAACACATACATTAATACATATTTTTCTGACAAGCACTAAGCAAACAGTCTACAGAACATTACAAGCCTAGCCAAAAAAAAAAAAAAACCAGTTCAGAAGTTCTCTGTAGCCTCAAGGAGGACAAGACAAGACAGACAGCTGAGAATCTGAGGCTGCCCATACAATTATCTGGGTTTATCCTGAAGGTGGCAGTGGTGTTGCTTGGGTTGAAATATAGTGGAAGTTTGTTCTAGAGTTAAGGGATACATTGGGACTTGAATCTTTTACATTGACAAGTCTCATTTATCTGTTGATGGAAGTTTTATTCCTTTACTGGGTATTTCAAGTACCATTTGGTCTTAGAAGGAGAAAGAGTTGAAAGAGGGTTGGATCTTTCTTGCCAAAAAAAGGTTAGACACAGATTTCCATACAGGAGTCTGTAAGACTGAGAACAGAGAGAGAGCTGCCAGTCTGTCCTGATAACTATATTTTGTGAGGCCATTGGTATTTTTAGTTATGAGTCTCTGAGTTTTCTCAAATTGAATGACATGTTTAGACAAATACATTCCAATCGATACATTATATTCAATAATGATTCTGATGAGATATGAGTAAAGGAGAATTAATACTTCTTCAGATTTAGTGGCAATGTCTTTGGACATTAGATGAGTCATATAGAAGGCTTTCTGAACCACAATGGAAACATGATGGCAAGAAGATAAGAAATTATCAATAAGAGTGTCCAGATCCCTTGCATCAGTGTCTGATTGGAGGGAGGTGTAATCTTTATGATAAGTGAAGATGTTTTATTTACCAAAATGAACTATGCTAGATTTTTTCACATTTTATTTGAGACCACTGTTCTTGCACAAATTATTATCACTAACTAAACCATGTTGGAGCAGTTCTGATTCAGTGGAAGATCAAATAACAACATTCAATTTACAGTTGTCTGCAAACTTAGTTAACCATATGCCAGGAGCGTTGGCATCCAGGTCTGAAAAATCGATGCCAAACAGGAGAAGGCCCAAAACTGAGCCCTGTGTTACACCATTGGTAGCATTTTTGCCTTCCTTTCAAAAGTGGCACATGTGACCCTAACCATAGAGGGTCCGTTAGATAACCAGTTAGTTGTTAACTGTACAACATAAGGATTTGCATTTAGATTTACAAACCAGCAATTCATCCACAACCCCTTTTTCACATTTTTGCATATGGTGATAATCATCTAGAGCCAATGTTTGCACTACCAGGTGGCTAGCCCTGCAATGGTGGTTCTTCCACACCACACACTCACATCTATGGCCAACTTGAGTGTCCAGTCTACCTACTGCATGTCTTTAGAATCTGAGAAGAAACTGGAACACCCTGAGGAAACTCATACAAATGCAGGGAGGACATGCAGACTCCACACAGAAGGCATCCCAGCCAAGAAGTTATTTCCAGTTTGATGACTGGGGAGGTCCATTGGGCTCAGGGAGCCCATTTTCAGTGGAGGCCCAGCGAGAAACACTTCACATTACATAGAGTATTCACAGATACAATCATAGTAAAGAAAACACAATTAAAATTTCATTTTGTGCTAGAGAACAAAAATAAAGTCTTTGGTTACATAGTATCAACATATTTAGGATGGCATTATATAGTGTAGTTACAGATACAATCATAGTAAAGCAATCATGGTTACAGTTTTATTTTAAGCTAAAGAACAGGAATAAACTCCTTGAGTATATGGTATCTAAAAAGTAGGATGGCAGTGGAAACTTAATTGTAAGGGGGAAAAAGATTAAGAAGAGAAAGAGAGAAAAAAAGTGGTAAAGGTTATTTATAAGTTGCACAGTTGTTATATTTACAATATTTACATTTAAGTTGTTAGCTTGTGCTCAGAGTTAGACAAGAGTTTAAAGGGAGGAAAGGGTATTAGGCTATGTGGGGAGAGAACACCTGCATTTCCTGTTAGAGGAAAGGTAGGAGTGTAGCAGAGTTTTAAAGGTCCTTAGAGAGGATGGCAGAGAATTCCATTTTTAGCTAATGAAAATGATAGCAGAAGCTGACCAGCAGGACGATTGGGTTTGTGGACAGTGATTAGGTTTTGGTGAGTTGATCGCAGAGTTCTCAGAGGGGTGTAAGGTTGGAGGATGTTGGTTAGTGCCGGGCACTTAGTAGGTTGAAAAATTAGTCTGTCGGCTGTAGTAATTTGGAGATAGTCTAGATGGTTGGAGAGTTCAAGTCAATTTAACAAATGAAGGGCAGTACAATGATGGGAGAATTTGGCTTTGGTAGCAAATTTAGAAATGTTATTATAACAGACTTCCAGTTTAGAGGAGAGAGAGGCATATAAGTTTGTTAGAAGAGGAGTGCCATACAAAAGTGAGGGGACTAGATAGGTAGTGGCAAGAGCTTGTCTGGTGGGAGGTGAAAGAAAGTGGATGTTTCTGTATAGCATACCAAGTTTTGCATTAGTTTTTTTAATGTTTTGCTGGATGTGGATGTCGAATTTTAGGTGTTCATCAATAGTTACCCCAAGTAGTTTAGTGAAGGGAACAACCTCTATGGCAGCGTTGTTTTGGCTATTAATTTGGAATGAGTTTTTATCAATAGGGGAGGCTTTTGAGGGAAAGAATAATAGTATTTTGGATATGTTGGCATTTAGTGAGAGCTGGTTTTGGAGCATCTATTTTTCGGTGGAGGAGAAAGCAGTTTGGGTCACTGTTTGAACCTCTGAGAGGTTGGAGACACAGCAGACTAAAGTTTAATCGTCTGCATATTGTACAATTTTGGTATTGGGCATGGCTTTGTGGAAGTCATCAATAAAGATGTTGAACAACATTGGACCCCTGGGGTACCTCAGTGGGGGTATGAAGGAAGATTGAGGTGCCTTTCCCCCATTTCACGGCTTGAGACCTGTCAGAGAGGTAGCTTGAGAACCAGGATAAAGAATTCTGGGAGAGATGAAGGCTAGAAAGGTGGTTTTAGAGGTGGGTGTGGGAGATAGTATCAAATGCTTTGGACAGATCAAGTAGAACTGTAGAAACTATTTTTCCAGAGTCATGGGCAAGATTTACTGTGTCTAAGAAAGAGAGAAGAATCAAACCGAGGAACCACTTGCTGTGAGGCAACAATGCTATCCACTGTGCCACTGTGCAGATTTACAAGTCTGTTAATAATGTCTGTGTGGGGAATAGTGTCAAAGGCCATTGCTAGGCCCAGCTATGCTGTATGCCATATATAACATCTCTCTGCTATTTCTGTTACTTTTTTAAAGCAATTAATGAGGGTAACACAGTAGAACCTTCCTTTGACAAAACAAAATTGATGAGTATCCAGGGTTAAGAGATTTTCAATGTCCAGTTTAATGATGCCTGACATAACACATAACACTACATCTGAGGCTAGTGAGACTAATGTGTGTCTCATTACCAGGATCCATATTTGGGTCACCCTTATGTAATGGTATCACAATGGCTGTTTAAGAGGCTTCTGGAATGTAACCAGTGGAGAGGCTTAGATTAAAGAGGTTAAACATGGATTCATATAGGCCATATAGGCTATATTTGGCACTGTTAATCAGGCAGCATAGTATATTATCAGATACCATGGATAAAGTGTTCTTATTTTTTGAGAGGGTTCAGAGAACTTGTTCCATAGTTATTAGAGGAGTAATTAGGACTGTGAAATCTGTAGAATTACTATAACTATGGGTTGAGTAAAATTTGCAACATATTTGTTCGATAAAATATTAGCAATTTCCTTTGGGACAGAGTGCGCAGTATTATTGTGGACTGGCTCTGATCATGGCAATCTCGTCCACAAAACAGCCTGTTGCTTCCTCCCAGTGAGAAGATAAAAAAGGATGTAATGGCAGTGAGACAAGTTGGGCTGCATAGCCTATTCACTATTCAAATAAGGTCTGCCAAACAATCTGAGGCAGCAGAACTCTCACTGGACAAATAAAAGGTTTTTGTATGTGAAAGCTTTGTATGTGGAAAAATGATTATCTAGGCCAAGCATATCATTAAGGAGGCTAGTCCTTTATCAATGGCATTCCAACCATTGCTGTAGTGTATGGGTAGTACAAAGCTCATGGTCAGTCAATGGCTTCTGGTGAGCAGTCGATCTAAGTCACCCAGGATACCCATCACAGTCCTATTATAACCTGTGACAAGGGAGTCTGGATCTTTAGCTCTGTCTTAACTCGACAAGTACCCTACTAGTGGCATCATGATGCCACCAGTAATAATCAAAGCTAGGATGGGATAGAGGGGGTAGCTGCCCTAGTAATAAGCCTATCAGCAATGCTGAAGTATAGTAAAGTATAGGCAATGCATTGCTGGTATTCAGTGTGCATCACAATTCAACATTCTCTTCAGTCATTTAAACAGTCATTGATGTGCAGCTGTTTAAATGAACAAATGGTGTAATGAAACAACTAAACAGAGTGGAAGAGCAATGAAGAGCAAGAAGGACTATTTCTTTTTTTTTCTTTTGCCTTTAAATTGGAAGACAGTATCTGTTTTTTTCTGCTCAACTTTACTTTCAGGGTGCCAGTTTGGGGACTGCTCTGGGCACCAATTTAGCTAGCTACTCTCTGCTAGTGATATTCTGAAAACCTACAACATTAGACTACTCAGTAACAAGTTGGCATAACTGGCAGCAGGCACACCCCACAGTAAAGAAGATTGGGATCAAACAAGAGATTGGTTTCATTGCCAAAATGATGGTTTACAGATCATTATGGAACACCAAATCCAGTAAATGCTCCAACTTAATAAAAAAGTTCCATACCTAATTCACAAGACTTGTTTACAAACATGCATTAAAATCCCCCAGAATAAGCCACTGGGGGAATTCTTGCACCAGAGCAATGAGAAATTCTGTGAGCTTCTGCAGAAATGCTGTGAGTTAACTGTGAGGATGGTTAACAAGGGAAAATCCACAATTAATTCCCAGCTATAGGACTTAGTTAGAGGTGTTGCTATGACCAGTATGATTCCAGTTTAGTTCATGGGTGGAATTAAACCATATTTCTACACCACCACTGATACTTCTCTGCCTCATTGTGTGCACAATCTGTAAAACTGATTAAGAAGTGGTTGTAAAATATCCCCTAATATTTCCAGTTGGTCATGTCTACATGATAACCATCACATCAAGAAAGTAGAACAAATCCAATATAATAACTGGCTTATTTCAAATTAATCCATCATTACAAAACAAAGGCCAGGTAAAGGCAGAAGAAAAACAGCACCTACATAATGGTCTGGGTTGGAAAACCAATGCCTGTGGTACCCTACAAGACATAGAGGACCCCCTACTCAAATAGTTCTTCAACATGGGGTTGTGTTAGGTCACTTTAATTTGTTCATGCTTATCCAGAATAGAGTATTCTGCATCTCCCCTTACCTCCCCGATGGTTTTCAGCAGTCACCAGTCCCCTATATTTTTTTTAAACATCGTTATTAAATCTTGTTTTAGACAGTGATATAGGTACATGTACATTAATAAAAGAAAATACAAACCATTCTAATTTTTAATATATTTTACATATACGTTTTATTTTTAACAATTACTATTCACTCCAGCAATATATAAGTTGCTCATTTCCTGCCTTCCCTTACATCTTACTTCTCCTCCTGTGCATTATTCTGCATTATAACAAGCAACGGAGATCTTTCGTTCTCTTTTTTTTTTTTACAGTAATTTTTTTCTTAAATAATGTCATTAGAGGCTATTAATAATAAGGTTGCTGGTGGACTTCCACGCATTGGCTATTTGGCCACACTACCACTTGGGCCACCAACCAATCGCAGCCGGGTAATTAAGGCACCTACAACCCATTAACCCATATTGCTATATTCATTGTTCCCGCAAATTCCATTTATTTGTATGTAATTCACTAATCTTCTTGGGGTATAAAAATACCTATGCAAACATCTCCAAGCAAAAACCCTAAACCTTATGGCTTTTGTTGCCTACTTGGGAGCCAATCAGACGTCATCTCATGTATCCCTTGTAAACTGCCTCCTCATTTTCTCTACCCAGTCTTTTCTCTTCCAGACTGTTTGATTCTTGCAGTTATCATGCAATGTTTTATATGTTCTACTAAATATCTATCTGTTGTAGTCTTACCTAAAACTAAAAAGAACCGGTCTTTCACAAAGCACTCACCTAGCCTTTTCTCTTTGCCTGTACTTTGTATGAAATGTTGAGCAAACAAATCTTTGTAGAGAAAAAAATAATTCTGAGCTGAGACAAAGGATATGAATTGTCTAGACACAATAAGGACTTACTAAGTTTAATGCTACTGGTAGCCAGAAAAGCAGTTTCTAGAAAATGGAAATCAAAATCTAAATCAGTCTTCTACAAATTATGTAGACAAAGGGCAGAAGTGCATCTAGGGCTTAGTGAAAGGGGCAGTCCCTCCAGACACAAAATGTCGGGGGCTGCATTTGGGTTTTCACTGCATTGCAGGCATTCATTAATGTGGCATTGCATTTGTGATTTGAACTGAAGCAACTCTTTAGTGCTCTGTGTGTGACAAAAAAGCTCTTCTTCAGGAGGTCTCTGACATTTCATATGATTCCTCTAGATTAAACTCTTCATGTGTAAGATGCACAGCAACATTAGATGAACACACACACTTGCTTATCTCCTCTAATGCCTTATATTTCTTAAATGACTTCTACCTATCTTATACACAAATCTTCTCTCTGTAAAGCCTCAATACAAGGCTTGTAAATTTACTGTTTTGTATATCAATATACATTTTATTATACTGACTATTATGTTCTGTATTCACTGAAACTGCATTATAAAATTTGTTATTGTAAATATTGAATGCATTAAAAATGATACCTTGGAGCTTTTCTCCCTAGGCCTGTACTGAAAAAGGGCAGTTGTGCCCAGTCTGACTTTTCTAGTAAACAAATTTCAATAAATAAATAACAACAAAACAGCTTGTATTTTAAAATGAGCATTATATAAACCAACTAAACCACTAAAAATGTACTTGTTTTACTTGGTGGGACACAACTTTCCTTCATACCCACCATGGGAGCTTCACCCTCACACCTTTCTACTTATGTATACTAAGTCTGAAATCATATGATTCAGAAAAATTTAATTTAAAATGCACTTTTCTGTTAGTCTTTTCTTCCCTGCCAGTGAGTGCCTTCTGTGTCACAGACTAACACTACAGGCAGTTAAAAGAAACAACACTTAAGTATAATACTTCAGAGTTGACACTTCCATGCCAAAATTTATGTGCAACAGACCTTGAAGACTTGTCTCAAGAGGACTTAAGGGGGAAATCTGTATACTGTCATTAAACATAACTTCTTGTATAATGAAATATATGCACTGATCAAAGCTTTTTTGTAGAAATTGTCTATGTCTCAGTCTATATCATATTTAAGTGATACAATAAAATGATACGTGTATGTGTGTTTTTGGGGATAAGTTGACTGTTGCAAAAATGAGATAATGTGTTCCATGTGACTAGTAATGGTCAATAGCAAGGAGTGTACTTAAGAGAAAATTAAAGGATTTATTTTACAGCTTTTTCCTGTCCACTAATTATAAACAAATGGTGCCTATACAATATCTGCATTATTGTACAAATATGAGTAGGGATAGCTTCATCATACCTGTGTTACTCCAGCTATCTTTTCCTCACTGGCTACATCACTGAAAATGATTGTCATGCCTGTATCCACTCACTATCCCTGTTGCCACTTTTCTTGATGACGACTTGCTTCCTAACTATGCTCAATTTGTACCCACCTTTGATATTCTAGCTTTCTGTTTTGCAGCCATGACAACCTTTCCTTCTGACTGGCTGTCTGGAATTCAGTTATCATGTTCATAATCTTTGAACTATTTGACATTTACTTCAGATTTTACTGGATCATTTTGTAACTCACTCAAGAGGATTTGCTTGTGCCTTTTTTTTTGTTGTCTTTTCCCTTCGACCACAATGCTTTGTATTGTTGCTGACCGTCATCTTAAATATAAGATAAGAAAGGATTTCTTTTGTATGCTGCCCCTACCAACAGCCAGATCAGCCCTGAAACCATTGATTTTGCCAGGTACAACCTTGAAACTCATCTGGTTCCCTTCTTGAATTTTATTTTCTTTGAGTGAGAAGAGCATGGGTTAGCTCAATATCTTTGTGTGTGCATGAAGCAGTTTAAAACATCATTTAAAATTTCATGACTGCCTGGTAAAACTATTTGCTGTGGAGTCTGGTTCTTTAGCTTTTTTTTTTCTAAACAAACTTACCTTGTATAATTAGGCCAGGCATATGTGCTGCTTCATTGAGAAGACAAAAACACGAGTCTCTGTAATTTAATTTCCAAGATGGTTCTTTGGAATCAGCATAACAGGCCTTATTGCTGATGATTTAAGTTCGTAACTTACATAAACAGATAAATATGCCTTAAACAGAAGTTACTGTAGATGTTACCTGGAACACTCAATGGCATAACTGGACATTTTCTGCAGCTCTGACTGCTCTTCCTAATATGAAACCATTGGCGCTGTATTACCACTTCTTTGCTAAGATGAATTATTCATTAACTCCTTTACTAATGATCATTTTGCAGAGTAATATTCCCAAACTACTGGCTGCTTATTTTTATTTATATTTTTTGCTATTTTGCTCACTGAATATAAACGCTCATATCTCTAAAATGATTTCATATTTTTCATAAAACATTCATAGAGTGTTACTGGTATATTACTTATAATAATTTCTTTGATTGAGTTCCTACTCTCAAATCAAAAATATTTTATGTTCATAGCTTTATAAGTTCACTCTAAGATGTTAATTGGATAAATCATTTTTTGCCTAACCTCAATATTATTTTATGCCAGAGCATATAAAAGGAATAAACATATTATTGTTGTAGAGCAGTACATATCCCTTTTTTAGGCTTGAAGTCACAGCATTATGTATTTTTGCTTTTGATGGCCTCTAGGTTTGTTACTGTAAAGGTAACTGCAACTGTTTTGTGAATGTTTAAGTTTAACATTTTCAAAAGGCCATTCTAGCCTAACTTAATCCTTTTTTGTGAACACTTTTTATTTAAAGATGCTTTATGAAAAACAAAGCTGACAACTCTTGATCATTTGTGGTAGCCTAAACTGATCTTAACTTGAAATGATAGTGTTTCTCTAGTGTTTCGAGATATTTCTATGAAATATTTCAGAGAGGGCAGCTGAGAGATCAGCCTTATGCTGCACATTGTAAGACTAGATAGCATTTAGGGAAAACAAGCAATGAAATCTCAAATAACAATAGAAAAAGAGACAAGCCAAACTAAGTGGCAAGATAATACTAAAACACAAAATGACCACTAATAGAAGCAGAATAGCATTAATAAATGAACATGCTCATCTGAATTCACACAGATTTCATCAGACTAACCAATTTGTTAGAAAAAAAATCATTGTAAACATTTCACAAATTACCATTTAAATCATTTACTCTAATTAAAATCCAAGTGACAAAAAAATCATAGGTGTGAGAACCTATGCTGTCTAACAGAAAAATCAGATTACCTAAAAATATGTAGGTGTGAGTATCTATGTTGCCCAGCAGGAAATGTGGTGATGGAAATAATCAAACAATGTCAGTTCTGATGGGAGTTACAAAATTCAGTTTTCTAATACTAGTATACAATAACTAAACACATAAAATGTAATGAAGAAATGTGAATAAAATACAAATGAACAAACACAAATACAAGGAAATTATATAGTAAGAGGATACCCAAATCATTAAAGCTAAGCCATCCATTATGACCAGGGTGTGTCAGCTCAAAGTCTGAGCTGCCACTGAAGTTCAAACAATTTGATCGAATTTTGCCAACTAAACAGCTATTGACCAAAATTGACCAGTAGCACATTTACTTTGGATAATGTTTTATACAAAATAAATGGCAAATTTAATTGTAACTCTAAGGGGATTATTTATCTGGCTAAATGTGTACTATGCACTGCCTTCTACGTCGGTAAAACCGAGCGTAGGCTCAGAGACAGGATATATGAACACATTTATGCTGTTAACCACCAAAAGACTGAGAACGCACTAGCAAAACATATTTTGAGCTTCCCTGACCACTATTTCAAATTCATGATTATTGATGCATTAAAAATTAATCCTAGAGGAGGACCTTATTCACTAAAGTTGCTTGAACTGGAATTAAAATGGCAAATTAAGTTGAACGCAGGTAATTACCCAGGCTTAAATGAAGTGTCATCAATAGGAGTCTTATTAAAATTAAAGAATTTGGTGAGATAACAAGGGCTGATTCAATATTTAATTTAAACTAAGATTTTGAATTTATATTACGTAAATTATAACTCAATTGGAGAACAAATCAATATTAAAACTCAGAGTTTTCTGATTTTTGAACTTTTTGGAATTTATTGAAATTTATTTTATACCAATTAAGAATCAATTCACACACATATATAATATTTATTGATTCTCATTGGGCATTAATACTTAATCTTTGATTTTGGTTAAGTATATATATGTTAATGGAAGTTAATGGAAGTTTGACTGGTAAATAATTAATTATACATGACAGGTATTTATATATTTAGCTATTACATTGAAGTTTAACATTCACAACTCACAGTATTCAGTTTTTAATATATAAAAAATGTATGCTTTATATTAGTATTCATATATATAATAATGTATTGATATTATTGAGATTTTAAACAATTGGTTGAAGTTCTCTGACAGATTTTATTACACAACTGTGTTCAGGTCATAGTGCATCAGTTTTTGTGTTTTTGTATTTTTTAGTTGATAGGTATACCTTTTTGTTTTGTATACCTTTAAGAAGATGTTGAAGGTTTTTAGTTTTATTAATCTTAATTAATTGAATTATTGTTTAATTTTTGCGCCTTTTCTTGTATAAAAAGAGAAGTGTTGTATAATGTTTTTATTCTGAGGAAGGCTGTCGTAGTGAGAGCCGAAAAGCGCTTAAATAAATCTGTTCATATACTTGTTCATCTACCTGGTGTTCCTGTGTCGACTACTGTGGATTCCTTTTGTGTTTTTAGCTATTGACCAAAATGACAATCAACAAACTTTAGTGCTCCCTTACATCTATTATCTAAATATGTATAGTAACACACACACACACACACACACACACACACACACACACACACACACACACACACACACACAAAATCCAGCACTCCTTTATGAACTGATTACACGGATGACATCAATAGTGAAACCTGTTTGTGCCTTTTAAGTGATAAGCAGCCGTGTTTACTGCATTATTTGCTGTGTTGTTTTTTTTTTTTTTTTTTATGTGTGGGTACCAAACCATACATTAATTCATTGGAGTACTGGATTTTTTAGGTGTTATTTTTTGCATTAATCTATGCACTTTTCTGGAATCTTACACCATTTCTTTTGGAGACTATATCTATCTATCTGTACGTGTGTGTGTGTGTGTGTGTGTGTGTGTGTGTGTGTGTGTGTGTGTGTGTGTGTGTGTGTGTGTGTCTGTGTGTGTGTGTGTTTGTGTATATATATATATATATATATATATATATATATATATATATATATATATATGGGTCCCCTTCACATGATCGACTTTTCACAATGTCGAAATTCATATGGCCGAGTCCATATGATCGACTTTTGAAAAGCCGACCATGAGGAACCGCTATCTCCATACAGTGCAGAATGGGAACATTTCCCTCTTCCACACTGTAGTGCTATCTCGGAGTTGGTATATTTAAGTTATGGGGGGGTGTGGGGGTGGAGCCCCCTGCTAACAGCTTTTAGGTAATTGTTCATTGTGTTTTTGTGTTTACTTTACATGTTCAGCTTTTCAAAAGTCGATCATATGGTCTCGGCCATATGAATTTCAACTTTGTGAATAGTCAACCATGTAAAGTAGACCTATGTGTGTATATATATATATATATATATATATATATATATATATATATATATATGGATGTATTGATAGGTGTATACCAGACTAATGACCACTAGGGCCCTTTGAAACCTAGCCATGCAACCCACATGTGACCCACAAATTTGACTTATATAGGGGGTGATTTACTGAATGCCTCTGTCCATGAGAGACACAGGCACCAGATCAAGGCTGAATTTCCTATTAGCCATTCAGTGGTCTAAGTTGCACTCAAATAGAGTTAGGGAGGAACTCTGCTTTACACGGATGGGGAGACTCTTCCAGAGAATGGGAATTCTCTGAGAAACATAACAGTCTCAACAATATGCCTTGCTTATGTTGCAAACAAATGTAAGTCTTTTCATCTAATATTTCTGATGCTGTTTGTTGTGCAGATATCCAAAAGGTTAATCAAAATAGTGTCCAGGGATGCCTTGTATGCCAGGCAAAGATCACCTCTCACCAAGTAAAGAGACAAGGTTTTGAGGTGATCAGTGTAGGACATTGTGTATACTTCTACTTTTTTTGTAATGAGCCTGTGTAGACATTGCAGTTGCTACATGTGGCTGGTCAGGTACTTACTGAATGGGACATTATACTTTTTGATGAGTCTGATGAGGGTCGAGTGCAGTGGTACGATAACCTCGCTGGTCCTAGATGCCATGGCCTTACTTATAAGCTGAGCAACATAGAAGGATTTTTTTACTATCTTGAACAGATGTTGGTCAAAGACAAAGTTACTGTCTGCATAAGTTCTTAGATCCCTAAACTAGTGAATCAACTTTTAGGGTAGTTTTATTGATGATGTAGTTACCTGGGATGGCCAACTTCACAAAAGGTACTATAATGCCTTTCTTAGTATTGAATTTTAAATTATGTCTTTGCCACCAAATGGTTGCCTGTGAAGACCTTTCTGAAGGATGTCCTTGTCTTGTGGGTATTAAGTGACTTCTCCCAGTTTGCAATCATCTGCAGATTTGGTTAGCCAGAGGCCTTTGAAATTGGCTTTGACCTCTGAGAAGTAGGTGCCAAAGAGAAGTGTGCATATCACTGAGCCCTGATGGACTCCACTGGTGACAGGTATGTTATAAAGCGGTTTATGTCTAGTTCCGTTAGTTTGTTTACAATGCCCAAATTGTATCAAATGCTTAGCTAGATCTTGGTAGGCAGTGTACACCACTTTCTTCTCATCCATTGCCTTTGTGACCTTTTCATAAAAGTCCAACAGGTTCAGTAAGTTTGACCTTTCTTTGACAAAGCCAGTTTGGGATGGATCTAGTGTCTGGAGGTCTCCTTTGTCCATGCTGATAATTTCCATGATAATTCTTTCCATGGTTTTGCAAATAAGACTAGTCAGATAAATGGGTCTGTATTTTCCAGGATCTGTTAAGGTCCTCCTTTAATAAAGGGGTGACCATCGCAATTCTCAGTTTTAATAGCACAAAGACTATTTTAGGACTATAGTTAAACACAGACTCCAGAGATCCTGATAAGGCATATTTTAGACTGATCAGGAGGCAGCCAATAATTTTATTTGGGTCCACTGAGGCTGTGTTCTTGGCTTTAGTGAGCACAGCTTATGAGGTCCAGTATGTTTGAGCCTCTAGTGGGCATATTCACTATTTGGTCAATGGTGCTTGTATTTTCAAAGTCCAGGAATGTCTGTGCTTGTAGATTTGAGGCCATGTAGGATACCCAGTCTATAGAGAGGTAATTAAAGTCACCTATAAGTAAGATGTTAGGTTGGATGGTAAATGTGAGCTTCTGGGGACATGAAGGGTGATCTATGTCTGGCTAGGATAGTATGGGATTTTGTCTATGGTGATCTGCGCATGGAGGAACTACAGTGCGTCATCCTGGTTGACCAACAAAGATGTATGCTTTTCATCAATGTATATCAAAATACCTCCATCTTTAGCTCATCTGTACAGCTACTGGTCTAAAAGTGTGGAAAGCACTGAAAGCTTGCATACAGGGTACCCTGTGCTGGTTTAAACCATGTCTTGGTAACTGCACAGATGTCTGTATTCTTGAGTGTGAGGTGGCCTTGGAAGGAGTGTAGCTTTTTTTTAGGCATGTGGCATTGACCTTTAGGTTCAGCTGAGTTGGTTTTTCTGTCAGTAGGTTTGTCAACTTGGCATTCCTTTAACAGGCAGTATGGGGATGGATAAAGTTTTAGTCAGTATTTGAAAAGGTAGAGGGTACAGGTGCAGACCATCCTTGTCAAAACAAAGCAAAGTGATCTGTTAACCATGTCCTCCAAACTGACAAATATTGGATCCCCTTAGAATGACAGCAGGAAGGCAGCACATTGTTAAAAATGAATCATTGTCCTCATACTGTGACATCAGCATCACTGATGGTAATACACTGCTCAATGACAGGCTCATAGCAGCCTGAGACACTTAGTCTGAGAGCTCCATAATGTCTCTCTTCATTCAGTCCAGGAACATATGTCTCCAGTCATTTACACTTACATGCACTATGATGGAATCATACTGGTACCTGTACTGCAATAACCTGAGTGCGTACATGGTTTGGTGGATCCTAGCTCTATATAAACAACTAACCATTATCTTCTTCATGTTCAGCCTGGTTAGATGGGCACCATTATGTCTTACAATGGAGTTACCTATGACAAAAGCCTTGGGAAGTGTGTTTGCTTGCCTTAGGGTTTATCGATTGGGGAACCATTGAGAGTGACAGTATGGGTGGTATTAGATGTTTTTTTCTTAGTGTCTTTGGGTTTGCTGAGGCATAGCTTTGCCAATAGGAGGTTTGGCCAATCTTTGTTGTTAGGGAAGATTGCTCTTAAGTGCCTTGGCATATGTTAGTCTATGTGTGTATTGTGTGCTATGTGAGGCGGGTGTTGAGTGTGTGGTTTTGACAACCCAATTTGTGCTTGTATGAGAGAGTTTAGCATCTAATGTCATTGTGTAAGTACACCTCTCTCATACTGTGTCTGTTTCCTTAAAGAGGCTCTCAGTAAATGTGAGACAATTGCTACATTGTCTTGAGATGCCCATATCCACCATGCTGGCTACAGAGAAGTTAGGAGATTGTATATCCATGCTGTCCAGTCCGCTGATTGGTGAGCTACTGGGGGGTGATGTATTGGGCTTAGAAGGCTATTAAGAGTGCTTTGTTAATGCAGACTAATAAAGGTGCTTTATTGGGGCAGATTATTCTTAACTGTACTAAATTATTTAACTTTAATGTTAACCCAATACTAATATTTCCACTTTAAGCCCAGGTAGCTGCTCTAAGCTTATCAGAGAACATCTGAAGTAGGACTTTACCTGGTCTATCTGAGTTGAGTTTTATGGACTGTTCTATAGGGGAACTTTACATTTTAGGTGTCTGCTACTGTACAGGGCACTCCCAAACATTGCTGCACAGTGTGCGTCTCAGGGCAAACACAACAAATTTATAGCAGCAATGAAAAGAAAACAGAAAACTAACTAACGAGCCTTCTGACCAATAAAACGACTACACTATGAGCCCTTTTGTGTGCTTCTCAATTCAGATAGACCAGACAACCCCATCCTGCTACAATGTAAATAAAACCAGCCCTTCTAATATGAAATCAGAGTAGAAAAGACCCACAAGTGCAATGGTACCACAAACCAGTTAAACAGCTAGTGAGGAATCCTTTGCTGAAGGCAATTTCATGACAGTCTTACAGCAGTAACAATGAGAGGAAGACCATTTTTTTTTTTTTTTTACAAAAATAATTTGAAATTCACAAATAAAAGCAGGAAACAGTAACAACCACTCAAAATAACTTAAACAAGTAAGATTTAGCAATCAAAATACTTAGCTTTTTTGGATGCATGGCATTGGATACAAGCAAAAACACTTGTGGAGTACAGGCTAGGACACCAAGCATTGCTGAGTTGTGGGAAAATGAACAGAAGACAATACTCAAGTGCACCCCTAGTTTGTTGAGTGGGCATTGAGTATCATGGATCAATGGAGAATAATGGGTTGGAAGAGTACTTAGATAGCTTATATAGCAGACAATAGCAATGAAAGAGGGGAGGGAAGGAATTTGGAAATCAGACTACAGGAAGAGCCAGAGGCCAGACTTGCAGGCTTAACCATAGCAGGAAAACAGTGGGAGTGTTGGGAGCATTCAAGGAAGAACCAGGCTAGCTAAAGATTGATAAAAAGGGTGGGAGTTTTCAGAACATTTCAAGGAAGAAACAGGCTAGCTAGCAAGGGATCATATCAAATAAAGCCAATATTGGAACCCTTTCAGAAACTTTAGCTGTCTCAGTGGGCAGGGAGTACAGTTATAAGGAATAGGGTAACAGTAAGGCACAGGAATTCAACTTGTCTTAGTACTAGTCAATGACCTCAGGAAGGTTAGAACTTCATAAATTTAAGCTTAATATCTCAGTGGAGGATAGGCAGACACAAAGAACAGTGGAACAGAAGTTACAGGTTCATATGAAAATACTAGGCTAAATGTCCTGAAGGGCCATTTTACGACTAACCAAAAAAACTCATGGTCAAAATCAAATCCTGTATCTTGTGTCTATGAGGTGAAGACCTTAACCATTATGCCAAACTCATCCCCCCGTGTAATTTTAAGCAGGTAAATGATAAGCAAAATATAAACTGTAGGAACAAAACTGGAATATCAAAACTGTAAAACCACTGAAGCACAAATCCTGGACCAGAAACAAAATACTCTCACTATTGAAATTTGAGTACAGTTTAAGGTACCAGGCTATGCAGAAATTAACTAGTAATGTTATTTATGGAAAATGCAGTAATATATTACAAAATAAGACTCAGATTGGTAGTAGATCACAGTTCTGTCACAACTGTGAACAAAACTACAAGACTAAGGCCCAGCAGGGTTTAAAATACAAACAACTAGCATACACAAGTTACTCTGCTTGTGAAGACAGATGTGCAGTATAATGTAGAAACACAATCTTCCCACAACTCAAATCATACACATAAACACAAAAAGACATACTCGGCGGCTCTGATCAAAAATCTACCAAAACAGCAGAGGCCACCAAAGCAGACACCCAAACAACCACCACCTCAGAACACAACACCTGCAACACATAGACCTCACAGTCAGAGTGTCAAACAGTCACAGCCCTTAAGGCCAAACACAATGCCAGACACACTAGTCATTGGTGACTCCATAGTCAGACACACTGACGTCCCGCTCACCAGACTGAGTAAGGAGAAGGTCACAGTAAGCTGCCTGTCGGGCGCTAGAATCCGCCACATAACGCAAGCACTCAGGTCTCTCAACAGCAGGTACAAATACGACTCAGTCATTGTCCACGCTGGTGTAAAAGACCTGAGACGCATTCCTTGGACTACATGAAAAGAGACATTGAGGAGCTCTCTGATTATGTAGCCCAGGCAGGTATGACCCTGACCTTGAGCAGTATCCTACCTTCACCAAGAATGATGCCACAATACAGAGATAAGATGATCAGCTTTAACAATTGGCTTAAACTCTGGTGTCATTCAAAGGGGATCCAATGTCTGTCTGCCTGGGATGACATGCTGGACAAGTCACGCTGCCATAAGGGACGGCTTGCACCTGTCACCTGGGATTCGGATATTGGCAAAGGCTCTTGCCACCCCCATAGTGCCTTTTTAGGCAAGGCTCAAATTCTAAACCTACCACCCTAGAACACAAGAAAGGAAAAAACTAAGGGTAATGCTGCTCAATGCCAGAAGTCTAAATCTCAAAATGCACGCACTCGAGGCCCTTCTCAGTATGGAGAACATCGATGTCTGTGCAGTGACAGAAACCTGGTTCAAGGCTCCTGAGAGCACCCCAGCACTATCAGGTTTTACCTCTTATCATGCGTTCCGCCCCAAAATCCGGACAATACCAAGAAAGGAGGGGGGGTATCCATATTCATCAAGGACACCCACACCTCAAGACTGGTGGCAACGCACGATGCATCGGAGACCATCCAGGTGCAATTAACCATAGGCAAGACTGCTCTGCAAATTGTAGCATGTTACAGGCCACCCTCACAAACTCAGGAACCTCACATGGCCTTCCTGAAAACACTAGAGGGGATAAATGTATCACCAAACACCATCATACTAGGTGACTTCAATTACCCTAATATAGACTGGGAACACTACTCAAGCCCAAACACCTAGCCCAAAGTTCCTGGAATTCATAAACTCAAATGCCATGGAACAACTAGTCACCATCCCCACACGAGGAGAGGACATACTTGATCTCATCATCACAGCCGTGGGAGCACAATGTTCAACACCAAGTATACCCCTCACTGGTGAGATCAGATCACAAACTAATCTCGCTGGAGGTCCTCATCCCACCCCCACCTGAAATAAAAAGACCACAGTAAAGAACTTCTCAAAGCCGACTTCACACTTCTAAAGACTAGTGTGGTCTCCTTTAAGGCCCCCGAGGCGTGGAAAACAGTACTCAAGCCGCTGAATCACTTACAAATGCCTTCTACCAGCACCTGCAGGACTGCATGGATAAGGCAATCCCAAGCAAAACAAAGACTCTTTGTACTAAAGGCAAGCGTCCAGTCTGGTGGACCCCAGCCATAAACAAACTCTACAACAAAAGGAGGAAGCTACTACAAGATAGAGCAAAATCCTTAAAAGGTAAGACACCCTTGATCACTATAAGTAAAAACTAAGAGCTCTCATAAAATCATCCAAAGCAAATTTTGAGAGAAAAATAGCTAAAGACTCAAAAGACAATCATAAGGCCTTCTTTAGCTATGTTAGAAACCTGGGAGGAAACTCCCAGATATGCTCAGAACTAGTTCAAAATGATGTGAAGATTACTGATCCTACAGACATTGCCAACATACTGGCTGACAGGTTCAGTGCAAACTTCTCCCCTCCCCCCAAAAGGAGAGATATCTATACCAAGCGATTGCAGCCCCCAAACATCTCCAACGCCCAAGTGAGAACTGCTCTCCAAGCAAAAACACAGCATCCATGGGACCTGATGGTGTCCCCGGCTGTGTGCTCCCTGAACTCAACAAGGAATTAAACCCACAGCTAGGACAGCTGTTTAATCATAGTCTTACCTCTGGATACGTACCCAGGAGTGGCGCACTGCAACTGTGGTCCCACTTCACAAAGGCGGTGCCTCCACCGACCCTGGAAATTACCGCCCATTAGCTTGACAAGCCTTATCTGCAAAGCCATGGAGAGGATCATAATGGACCTCATAAATAAAGACATAGGAATTTGCAGACTTTGGATCCATCCCAGTTTGGCTTTGTCAAAGGCAGATCATGCCTTCTAAACTTGGTTGACTTTTTCAAACAGTCACCAAAGCCATTGATGAGGAAAGGCAGTCCATACAGCCTACCTCGATCTGGCTTAAGGCCTTCGATACAATACCCCACTCGGGTATCATTGAAAAACTCATCAGCTTAAATGTTAACGCATACATCACAAGATGGGCTGCAAACTGGCTGAGTGACAGAACCCACAGGGTCAGAGTTGCTGGCGCCATGTCAGACTCAAAGCCTGTCACAAGTGGTGTACCACAGGGCTCAGTCCTGGCCCACTCTGTTTGGCATCTACTTTTCCAAGTACAAGCAAACACAGGAGGGTTATGGCTGACAAAGTTTGCAGATGACTGCAAACTGCCATAGTAGAAAACACATCTGACACAGATATCCTTCAGAAGGGTCTCACAGAAACAGATAACTGGTGCCAGAGCCATGGCCTAAAGTTAAATGCCAAAAATGCATAGTCATACCCTTCGGGAAAAACAAGGTTACCTAGCTACCGAATAGATGGCAATCCACTGAGCACAGAAGAAGTTATCAGCGACCTGGGGACCCAGGTTGATAGTAGTCTGTCATTCAACACCCATGTAGCTAAAGTAGTTAGGAAGACCTTCTACATTGCCCACCTTATCATGAAGGGATTCTCATCTAGATCAAGGGAGGTCATAGTCTCCCTATACTCATCACTCATCAGACCAATGATTGAGTACAATGCCCCATTCGGAATGTATCTGACCCGACACTTGCAGCAGCTGGAGAGGCCACAAAAGTTCCTCACCAAAAGGATAAAGGGTCTCAAACATCTGTGTTATGCTGCCCGACTGAAAGAACTCCAGCTCTATTCAGTCACTTACCGCTTGCTCAGAGGTGACCTTTGCCTAACATACAAGGCCATGTCAAACCCAGATTTGATGAATATGCTTCACCTCAAAAAATCTAGATCCGTCAGAGCCACAAGGCGGAGACTTAAACCGACACGGCTATTAATAGGGCGTGCTGGAGGATAGATTCATCACCCAAAGACTCCCTATGCTGTGGAATAAAATCCCGGTATATGTGAGGCAGAGCAGCTCGCTGGCCTTGTTCAAGAGAAATCTTGACCAATGGATGGGAGATCGCAGATATACCCCAGGGATTACCTCAGTGTCACTGCTCGACAGAGGCACAGCAAAATAATGGGTATAGTTCCCCATACTAAAGGGGTGGCGTAAGCCACAAAACTATGGGCTAGGCTTGTAAATGCCCTCGGGCAGATAGCCTAGTATGAACCTATGAACCTATGAACCTATGAACTGCAAATTAAGCAAAAAGATTAAGGTCCAGAACAAGCTAAAAAATGCAAACAAACAACTTTTTTGGCTAAAATATAGAAAAAAATCAGAAAGTACAATGAAGTATTACCACATAGGTTGCTATTAGTTCAACTTAAATATTTAAGCAGAATTAGAATATATGTTTTTCTCTTTCATTTTCATGAAAAGCTTGTTATTCACAGTTAGAGCTTTCCACACATCTCTAAGTCTTGTATAATAGAACCTAGATGGGGTTACCTCTGTGCTGGATATAGCAAGCTAGCTAGAAATGAATCCAGTGAAACAAAGCCAATATTGGAGGTGTTTCGGAAACTTTGTGGGGTGGAGAAGACACAAAGAACAGGGGAATAGAAATGCTCTGGAATGCAACTTCTCTGAGCTACAGGATAATGATCCCAGGTAGGACAGAATTCAAAAACTTTGAGTGGGGGATGTGGCAGATACAAAGAACAGAGGAATAAAAGGCACTGGAATGCAACTTTAAGCAGGTAAATAACACACAGACTATAAAACTGTTGGAACAAAACTGCAATATCAACATTGTAAAAGCACAGAAGCACATATTCTGAAGCAGGAAAAAAACTAAAAAACAAGTCTACCACTGCTGAAATTGTACTACAGTTTAAGGGACCCAACTATGCAGAAATTTACTAGTAACATTGTTTATTGATAACAAATGCAGTATTAAAAGACTAAATAAGGTTCAAATCTGTTGGTAGTTCACTGTTTTATTACAACTGTGAATGAAACCACAAGACTAAGACCCAGGGTATAAAATTCAGACAGCTTTTACAAGTAGTTCTGTGTGTGAAGATATAAGTGCAGTATAGCATAAACCCCCCCCCCCCACCGATTTACGAAGACCCTTATAGCGTGCAGGATTAGTCTAAGAGCTATTTTCGGCAATATGGCCGACGTGTGATCCAGGAACGAGCTCCTGGGACGTGCATGTGAGCTCTTAGGCTAATCCTGCACGGACCGAGCTCCTGTATGCAAATTACCCTCATTTGCAGGTGAAAACCATGCAAATTAGGGTAATTTGTGATCCAGGAAGCTGGCAGCTGTCAGTGTCAGTGCAGGACGAGTGCAGTTTGTAGAAATGTACTTGGTTAGTAACCAAGTACATTTCTGCAAGCTACAAAACTGAGCTATGACAGCTCCAAATAAAGGCTGCATATCATTGAGGAAGCATGCCAATGGCCATGTATAAGGCCATTGGCATTGCAAACTGTTTCAAAAATAAAAAAATCAACTTTTATTTTTTTTTGCCGATCTCGGCTATTTAAGCATAGGGCAGCAGTGCACAAACAGGATCAGGGGGGGGGGGATATAAAAAAAATAAACTTATAATGAGCATTCTAACTAAAAACAGTATTCTGCCATGCAAGTCAATGACAAGCATAAGACAACCTGGCCAGTGAGTAATGGTTGCTAACGGGGGAGGCTCAGTGTGGGACATGTAACCATGCATGAGCAGGCAATCCTATGCAAATGAGGGGAAGGATAGTGAATCACAGATTTCCCCATGGTGTGAGGTAGGTTCAAAAAGTGTAAGAGTATAAATATCTGGTTGCAAGACTAGGATATAGGTGACATCATGGGTGTGTGTGTGTGTCAGGCATACTGTAAGTGGATTGGAGCCCTGTGGCTCGGGACTGCTCCTAGCTTAGAACAGCTAAGCTAGAGGTGTATCCAAACTGCCTAGCATTCTTTACAAAGTGCAAGCGGGTGTGCATACCGCGCACCGGGTTTTACAGGAAGAAAAAGGAAGTTAAACCAGGAAATAGCAGCTCTGTGCACATTTGAACACTCTGTTTGTGCAACGTGCACACAGGCTTAAACAAGGAGCAATGGGAAGAGAAAACAGTGGTAGGAAGGTAATCAAGGAGAACTAGCTTTGCTGACAGGTGAAATGTATCAGAAACAGCCAATTACACAGGCAGCAGCTCAGTCCAGCCCAGCATACTACTATAAGCTATGCAAACACCTTTCCCCTTGTTTTTCCCAAAACCTCTGCACCACCAGTGTATACAGACGGGGAAATTTTACAAAACGAAACCAAGAGAAAAAAATGTTAGGGGCTGCTTTTGCTATCATAAACTAGCATGTGCAAGAGGCTGAGGGTGGTGAAGATGTGAATGCTACTGAGCAACCCACAGTGAGGAGACAGAGGAGAGTGTACAGACCCAGGGTAACCTACCAAGGGCTACATGAGCTGGAGATAGTGGAGCACTATAGGGTGGACAGGGACCTCCTACAGCAAATTGTTGAGCTGTGCTGGCCATGCCTCAATCACAGAACTAACAGAGGGGAACCCATCCCAGCGGATGCCAAGATATGTGTAGGCCTAAGAATACTAGCTACAGGTACCTTCCAAAGGCCAACTGGGGATATGGGGAAA
>NC_056741.1:342413126-342419606 GCF_019279795.1 Protopterus annectens | reverse complement strand
AAACATATGTCAAGTTTACCATAATACAATACACATATCAGTCTCCATACCATATCAGCTCCAACAATGTTCACTAGCGCTAGTGGTATGTCACCGGTATATGTACTATTGGGTCATATATTGTATTGTACAATACTTTCTGCTATGTGTTTATAGATATGCTCCCTGTGGGGACACTAGAGTTGCTGGGCTGTTACAGAGTATTTCACCTGCATGCCATGGTCACTGCCACTATGTTTCCACATATGCATGTGGTATGCCTGCTATGTGATTGCTACACATCTGCCATTCTGTGATATTGGGGATATCTTTGCATGCTGTTGGACATGTTGTGGGATTGTGTGGACTATTACAACCCACTTATGTTCCATGACAGTTACACACCAGTATGTGTAGGAGTTATTTGCCAGCAGGAACACCACTACCACCTAATGTGCACATGTTACCAGTCAACATCACATCCACGACCCTCCATGAAACCTCTTTATCTACTGTTCCGGCACTACCTTCATGTGGAACCACCTCAGGGGATGGTATCCCACCCCCCATGGAGCACACACAGACATATGTTTGTCACCCAGTTAGGTCCAGGGTCTTGTGCATAGGGAACTCCACAGAGACATGGGGTATGTGCTACATCACCTGGAGGCATGCAGTACACATACACAAAGTTCGACATGCATGTTCCTCATGCTCAGCCTAGAACCCAGACACCTTTATGTCCATGTAGATGTTGTTGTGACTGTCCATGGGTGAGCACCATGTTCCCTTTCTTCCCATGTGGGGCTCAATGGCCTCCACATTCCAAATGTAACTACCCATCCACAGTGTTTAGCCACCACATGTGTCATATACCAGCCCTGTATGCTGTCTTGTTTGTCACCCAACCAGACCTACATACCAGTATGTGCCTAATACCCTTCACCAAAATATATATATCCCACCTTCTCAAACAATTGCGATGTGTTCCCAGCATGGGTTACACACTACAATCCACACTCCATCTTGCAGATATGTACTGGTGTGTAGGTATATTGTGTATTGATGTGTGATGTTCTGTCACACATGTCATGGCAGGGGACATGTATTGACATATATATATATATATATATATATATATATATATATATATATATATATACACACACACACATATATATATATATATATATATATATATATATATATATATATATACACATATACGTACATGTAGACATACACACACACACACACACACACACACACACACACACACATATATATATCTGTTTGGATATATATATGTATATATATATATATATATATATATATATATACATACATATGTGCATATATGTGTAGATATCATTATGTGTTGTTTATATACCTATATAAATGTATAACTGTCCGGGGTTCTGTAGACATACATAGCTGTGAATATGTATCACACATATATGTATCTATATGTGGGGTGCATGCGAACATCTGGACCACACTCATGTAACTCTCTTTACTTCACAGCTGAACTGTTCTGCCTTGCTGCAACACAGACAGTTGTCACATGTGAACACAGACTAACATTAGGGGGGTATATATGGTGACAAACTTTAGATAAGCATATTATACAGCTATGGCAGTTGGGCATTCTATGCTACACTTTAACATGACTGTCCTGCACGTGGTGTGGTCTCTCACCCATGTGTCTATCATGGCAGTATTAATACCCCCACCAGCCATTGGCCACAATAATTTACAGAACACAGATATCATGGGTCACAACTTTGCCATTCACTGCTGATCTGCACATTTGACAGGTATGTCCCACTGCCCACAGGGACTGACACTATTGTCCAGTGCAGTTGTTGAGCAGAACATCATTACAAGAACAAGTACTGATGGCACATATACATCCTTTTACATTATACATCCTGTTATTCTATGCCATATACCACATGTAAGTAAATGCATATCTGTTTCACATCTGTTATGTTTTTTCCTCTGTAACACAACCCTGAGCTTTGTGACCTTTCTTGAAGTTTTCTCTCTGTCTCTCTCTCAGTCTCTCCAGTAGAGTGACTGAGCTGGTTTGAATAGATTGCAGCATGCATTTGTTGGTATTGCACATGTTCTGGTGGTGGCCTCTGCACCAGTCAGTGTCCACCAGTTGCTAATTGCATGCAGCTTGCTGTATAGTACTTCAGATAACCACTGTCATGGCAACCCTTTAATTTAAATTGCTGCCTTCTGTGGCCATTGTCCCTTCACCTTTCCAGTATGGATGACATCCTTCCTGTGTGTGGACATCAGTGTTATAGACAGCAGGTAGCAATACCTCTTACAGCAGAACTTGCAGACACAGGCCAAATCTACATTTGGGTAAGGTTCCAGACCTACAGACAGCGTGAGTAGTGTTGTTGTGTGCATTATATTTTGCTGTTCTTACAGGGTTTCTGTGTACATGGTACTTTTTCATGGAATGTTGTCTGTCTGCATAGCTCTCAACTGTGGGCCTATCCATATGATACCAGGGGTATTGGCTGCTATGTTTCATCTGTGCACCACACAGGTATTGTCCCAGATATATCTATGGCATTCTGTCTGTTGAGTGCTATTAGTACATGGCTACATCCATTTGTATTTCAATGTTGTATTCCTGCATAAGGGTATGCTTCAACAAATCCTGTAACACCAGCAATTTCCAGGGTGTGTAACAGCAATAATGCAAATATGGTCCTATGCTCCTGCCTCTGTCCTCCACATATATGCCAGTCTGTGTCCTACTGTGATACAGGAAGGGTTGTTAGGTAATGGCCTATCATTATTTACTGCTAGCATTACTGCTATCATCCCAGTCATATCATGGACTCCCACACCAACTGTTGGGTCAAGTCCATATATATGGGGGTAACAGCCCTTGTATATTCCAGAGGTAAGTGTGTGGTACACAGTGTTCCTTGCCCTTGTACAGCATTTTATGGGGGGGGGGGGGTTCAATCCCATTAACCTAGGCTATGACATCATTTCAGGGATATAACTGTTAAGACGAGGGTCATTGAGTGTGATAGTGAGAAGTTAGGTTAAGCAATGTTATGTACAAGATACTGTGACGTTAACACAAGTGCTACTTTTCCCCCTAGGGCTTGACTACAGGGTGTAATTGGAGGCTGCTGAACTCCATCTGTAATTGTTGATTGTTACGTATCCTGAAGGCAACTCCTGTTTCTACTGTTGTACTAATTAGAGGCCTTCGCCTGGACAGCATAGTATGGTATACATGCACACTGCTTGCATCTACTGTTTTGTGTGGGCCTTGCATTCATCACTGATTACATATTTCAAAACTTATGTGGTGTAAGTACTGGCATACATTATTGTATAGTACACAAATAATGGTTATCTGTGTATGCATACCTGTGTGTTGTGTCATGTTCTTTGAATTGTGGGTGGATATATGTTTAATGTCAGCATTCTCATTTGTGGGAATGGTTGCCACACTACACATTTCACAAGTGGCAATTAAAGGGCTTGTGGCTGAGGGATATACTTTGCACCCAGTACTTCCACACTACTTCTACATATGTATGGCTATTGATACCTTTTGTGTGTGTATCTCTTTATATGTATGTAGATATATATATATATATATATATATATACATATATGTATATATATATATATATATATATACATATATATATACATATATATATATATATATATATATATATGAACATATGTATGTATCTATATACAATTGATGTTATATGAATATTTGTAAGTCATACATTAATATATATATATCTACATATAGCTGTCTCTCTGTCTATATTTACAGATATATATCTGTCCATACGTCCATGCATGTTCGGTTCATATTTTGGCCTGTTCCTCATTCACTTGGCAATTGTCATGGATGATCGCAGCACTGAAGTCAGTAACTAGTGCCAACACGTTTGTTTCAGACTTCATCTCCTTCTACATATGTGTTCTAATACATATAACTGTGTAACTAGCAACATTTTAAGTGTATTAGAGCATTAGTTGACATATACCCTATTTGTACTAACAGTGTGGCATACTTTGTCCATACTTCTTGCATTAACAGGTTGTGTGGTATGATAATACATGTCCTGTACTATTGACTGATTGTGCTGCATGATATGTTTGTGAAAACTTCAGGTTATGTATATCTGCCATGGTTTAGTGATAAATCACTTTGTGTATGGAGTCTTGGGTTCAAGCCTTGGAGAGTCAGTTTATTTTGTTGCTGGGCAGAACAAGGGACGTTGGTTACAGAGTGATTAAGGCACTTTTAAGCAGTTTAAGCGGATTTGCGCAAGTTTACACGATGGTAAGCACTCCCAACCTGCCAACCTCCGCTTATGTTTTTTACAGTCAGTCAGCTTCAAATTTCTCAACCTGTGTAGGCATAGCTTACCCCAGCACAAACCCACGCAAACCTGCTTACCTCAGCTTAACAGTGCTTACTGCCGCTTACCCCTGCACTAATTCCTTTAAAAGAAAAGAAAAAGGGGTTGATAGGAAAGTGGTGAAAAATAGGGCACAAAGAGGGAAAGACAGTAGGGAAAATAGCTAGGCATTTGCAGAAAGGGTATAGGAAAGGTCCATAGATGCCCTTTCTTCTACAGCAACAGCTGTGCATATACACTATATTTGCTAGTACATTTGGACTCTCAAACCCCTGGGAGAGGGGTGAGGACAACAAAAAATCATTGTGATGCCAATTAGACTAGATTACATGTGTCCAGTGGACACTTGTGTGAAATGGACAGCTATGTATGGGGCAAGATTTTTTTGTGGGAACAGATTGCCCTTTTTTTTTTTCAGGTGAGAGTGGGATGTTGGGGAGGGGTAGCAGGTATATTTGGGGAGGTATGTTGGGTAGGTTAACAGACAAGACACACAAGCTGCATACAGGGCCGGTATATGACATATTTGGGGGGTAAACACCTTGGATGGGGAGGGGTGTTTGGAAGTCGCAAGCCCATTAGCCCCCAACTGGAAACAGTGGGACTGAGGTCCCCACCCATGAGCAGTCACCAGTGCACCTTCACGGCCCAAAGGTGGCTGTGCTGGGGGCTGTGTAGGAGCGGCAAACTCACCCTCTAATAGCGCCACTTGGCCCTCAAGCTGGTGTAGCCACTCTCGATACTCCAGATCAAGCTCCCTATGCACCACAACCTGGACTTGCTGACAGATGACAGGTTCCCCTACGTGCCCACTCCAAGGGGGGACGAGCCCCATCCCCTGCAGCAGTTCCACCCAAAGGTGGCGCAGGGCCCACGGAGGAGGTGGTCCTAGGCTGCGCCCCAGATGTGCTGGTGCCCGGTGCCATGGCCAGCTGAGGTGGGACAGGTGGGTCCACTGGGACCGGCCTTCCCATATGAGCTGTGTTGTCACAGGTTTATGACAGATATGGGTTAGTAACAGTCAACAACATTCAGGATTAGTTATAACAGCATGCATAGGTATTCCCATTAACCCAACAAACCAGAGTTAACACAGTTGAAGAGCAAGCAGAACACATGCATATATGGAATAACAGTGGCCATTACAGGAGCATGCAGGTTTCATTGATAGTAACAGCCCACCAATATGGGTGTATTTTAACATGGCACATGCATAGAAACAAATGTGAATATGTCTAAACCACTAGGACATATGTCCCAACAAAAGTTTGGAGTGTACACATACCAGTTGAGGAGTGTCATTAGGTTATTATGCACATATGGTAGGGGAGAGAGAGAGAGTTTAATTAACAACTAATATATCCTTGTAGTTTTCACAACATTCTTAGTCACTGCATTTACATGTATTATTACACTACACAATGGCTTTATATTGTACACTGGTATGTTTATAAATTATTATATACATGACCTGTGTCTTACATACAGGCACGACAGGCTACAGGTTTTAATGCAACATATGTTGAGAAATGCTGTCATACACTTTGGGTGAGGTGATAGAATGACAGGTTTGTTTCCATATGCATTCTCTGACTATGTACACGTTTGACTATCAGTTATATGTCATTGACAGCTGCCTACATTTCTTGGATCATCACACTGGATTTTCAGGGGAACAGGGTACCAAGCTGGTGATATGGGCCATTTATGTGGACATGCTGGACAGATTGTAACAGTTGTGCGGTATGAATATGCATACAACTTACAATATGAACATTCTAGCGAATTCTGTACTGTTGTTGGGTGTAATTATGCATATAGCTTTCTATCTGAACATTGTATCAAAATCTGTACAGTTGTGGGGTATGATTATGCATGCAACTTAGTAGCACTCCCAGGATTCAAACCCCTGCTGTGTGTGACAAACTATTATGGCTAACATCACAGTACACTGTGCTATCAGGGAATTGATGTAAAGCTTTTGACTGTTTTCTAAGTCTCATTCATTTAGTCGACAGCTCATTTGGTCGACAACCACTATTCAAGCCACTTAACAGGGATTTGCCCC
>NC_056741.1:342403126-342410626 GCF_019279795.1 Protopterus annectens | reverse complement strand
AATCAGGATTGGAAGGCTCTCAAGAGAGTTGTAAGGTCAGCAGAAAGAATCATTGGCACCTCCCTTACACCTCTGGAAGATCTACAGAAATTCTGGTGCATCGATAGGGCCAAAAAGATTTCCAGCGATCCTGACAATGGTCTGTACACTCGCCTATTCTCTGGCAGGAGATACAGAAGTCTGCATTGTAAGACCACCAGACTAAAAAACAGTTTCTTTCCGCTCTCCATTAGTCTGTTGAACTCTTGGAAAAAACGAATCATGACATCTGTTACATAAATAGCCTATCAAGGGGCTTTATGGATGTGCACTAAGTGCAGTACTAAGGTAGCTCACATACACACTGATGGATTGTAAAGTGCAATATACAAACTGTGCAATAATTCAGTCTAATCCTAGATATGCTGCTATTGTTTCAACTTTACTTTGACAATATTACCTTCATATTGTTCCTTGTCTTCCTTGTCTCCTGTTCTGGGATAGGTGTGGGTCACTGCTGTCCTGCTTTACTTACAAATTGTTACTTATTAAATTTCTACTGTGATATTTTATTAATTTTTCTCTGTCTATATGTGCAACTGTTTCCTGCATTGAGAATAAAGCACTGTAATTTCATTCGCCTACACTGCTGTGTAGTTCTGAATGAGAATAAAGTTTTCTTTGACTTTTGATTAGTGGTCATGTCTAGTACTACCCCTCCATTCCCCTCTATGCAATTGTGTAATGTAGTGCTCACTGTCCAGTGTTATCCGTACTCCCCTCCCATTTTGTAAAATTTGAGTCCTTTTTTCAAGACGTACCCTCGAATGCCTCTCAGTAATTAAACTTCAGTGCTCATTTTGCAGTGGAATCCACTCCCATGCCTCCTCTTTTGGTAGTCTCATTGGCCATTTGCTATCTTATTACTATGCCTATATGTGGTGCACTTAAACAATTCATAAATATGCTACTTGTAAATAATAAGCCTGTATTAAAGGATTTTATGTTAACTTATACTAAGAAAATAGTTTATCAATCCATTCCGGCATCTGGAATTTTCACTGTTTTGTTATAAAATTACATTTATTGCAGGAACTGAGAGACAACGTCTAACTTGGGTTTTAATGTGTGAGCATATGAGGTTGAACAATTATTTTGGTAGTAATGGATCTTTTCCTTAGTGATAATACAAAAAATTACACTGCTGGAATATAGTTACATATCATTTGGGTGTCCTATAATGCCAGTCGTCATATAATGTAAAAACAATCACTTACCAACTGTGGGTGAGGCAGGAATTAACCATGACCAACACTGTTTACTCATGATTGTGAAGCCTAAGTGCTTTGCTGTGGTAGATAAATCCTGCTTCTCCTCTGCTTGAACATTGACTTTTAAGGATTATACACCAGAGAGTTGTTTAAGTCCTTACCTTTTGTGTATAATGCATTGCATTTCCATAGCTGTGCAGTAAAACCAAGAAGCAGAAACATACATGCTATGTACTGTGCGTGTGATAGTCATTCAAGTATTAATGCATATGTGTTACAGTGAGAGAATTGAACAGCCGCCACAAAGTCCTGGTATGGCATAAGGTCACAGTCTTAAATTTTTAAGTAGTTTTTCTTTTTTTCTTTATCAGTGCACTCTGTTGTGATGACGATCAGGCACAGCATCCAGTTTTTATTCTTATTATTTTTGTTTCTAATTTTAACAACTTGCCACTTGTGTTGTAATGGTTGGTATTCTAAATGCTATCACATCCTTGGATAAATAGGCCTTTTTGTGGCAGCAGCTGTAGTTTATTAGCACTAGAAAGGGTCAGTATTAAATAGCCCATTTTAGAGTAGGTTTTGAAGTGATAGGTAACATTATTCATAGGTCAAAGCATATGGTTTTATCTTAGCCTTGGCCTAGCCCGGGATTAATAGTGTTATATAACAGCACACACCCTGCTAAGCCTTGTTGCTAAATTATGTAACTAATTATATTTGTGTAATAACAGTCGTGTCACTAATGGAGTCAGTTCTAGATTTGTAAATGCTTTACTACTATTTATTTCTGTCTGTTAAATTCAGGACCAGTATAATACTGCATAAATGTCAACAGCCACAAAGCTTCTTAGTACTCGGCATATATAGAAATTCAGTTTGCTAAGTAACAGAGTATAGTTCTGGTTACATGAAAGTAGAATTAAAGAAACCTTGATGAAGTTATGTCACACTACAGCAATAATGGAGGCTTTGGTTTGTTCTCTGGATATGCAGGCAATTGTTTAATGAAGCCCATTGGCTGGCAGTGCACTTCATGTCATCAGTCCATATTTTAAACAAGGTGTGGAAGCAGATTCCTCCTCATTTACCAAAACTGTACTGCAGTCAAATCATTTCTTAATTAAAATGACACTGTCCTCTTATCTCCATTCTTTTCCTGCATGCAAGCGAAGGCTCTATTACTGAGCAAAACATCCAAGCTCATAACAATATTGTCTGGCAACTATTGTTTGCAAATAACAGGTCAAGTACAGAAATGGTTATAACATATGTAAAAGCATAGCTGGCTCAACCAGTAATTTGTGCCAGTACCATGAATCAGTGCCCCACCCTCTTCAGATCTCAAAGTGAAGAGCAAAAAAAAAGAAATGGATGTTCCATCTGCTGACACACTAACCAGGTGGTCAGATGCACAACAACCCCCTCCACCACTGCCCAGCTATTCAGTGTTCAGTAGCATAGTTAGGATGAGCACAAAGTGCTGATCAGCTGATCCCAATCACTAATGCAAGGGAGCAGTATAGGTTTTAGTGCGAGAGAGTTTTTGTTTTCTTTTAAACTGCAGCAGTTGCTACAGTTTAGATCAAACATGGAGCACTACAACACTCAGGTTTGACCACAAATATAATACTGGATTTTAAATGCCAGTATTGAATTAATGATCACATAACCCAACACTTTGCATCCATAAGAACAATGCTACTGAACACATGTACTTGAGCTAGCCAAGTTACAAACTAATGAAACAAAATAAACACAATTATAAAAATTATTTTTCTTAAGTATCAACCCTCTTCCATTTCCATTCGGAGAAGTTAATTCCTGCACTAGCTTTATTACTCTGACTGACATCACTGCACTTTGGAGAAAAATATATTCATTATTAGGCATTGGAAATGTGTTCCTTTCCTTTTCTAGGAGACTGCAGGACTGGAATATTCAAAATACATCACAATGATTTGAGAAGAAAGTCATCATTCCCTTGTGAAGCAAGTGATAACACACAAACAGCAGCCATCGTGAGCTATTATGTTTGAGCCCCTGTAATGTGTGCAATTGTGATACAAGCATTTCTGCAGTTTATTTTCTCCACATTACCCCAAAGTATACTGCCATGAGTTCTGCCAAACTTCACAAAACCAAACTGTTGCTTTATTTCAGTAAAACAGAATAGCTCAGATATGTTGAACAGTAGCATAACACCTCATTGTCAGAAAGGAATACTATGTTTCAGCAACACACCAGACACTTTTGAAAATAAGCTTACAAAGGGAAGAGTTGTTTTGACTATTCCTTTTCTATAGAGAAACATATTGCTTGAAACTTTTCTCCTTATGCCTTCATGAGAAGGGGCACTATCTCACATGGCCTATCCCAATCAACATATAAAATAAATAAAATAAATAAAGTAGAAGCCCCTTGAGAGTGGCTTTGGTCTATTTAAGTAATCAACTTATTCCTAGAATATGCATTAAAGTTTGCTTGTTTAAAGTCATAAAAATATTATCTTATGATGTCTTAATCTGTACTATGCTTATCAGCCAGAAACTTCTAATATGTAGTTTTAGTACTTTCTATTCCTGCTTCTCAGAAAGTTTCACATGTGCAAGGTGTGTGTGTGTGTGTGTGTGTGTGTGTGTGTGTGTGTGTGTGTGTGTGTGTGTGTGTGTGTGTGTGTGTGTGTGTGTGTGTATTTCTGCATCTGTAAAATCAAGCTGTGGTAATGCAGCATACAAAAATCAAAAAATAAGTAAAATATATTTTTCTTAAGCAGATATGAACATTTGTCTGAAATGTCAAGATGAACAATGGCCTAATCTCCAGAGGGACACTTGCATTCCAAGGATGACTGAATACCTCTCCTATGATGAACCACTGGGTACAATTTTGGCTTCCATCTGTAGCCTCTTGTCTGTCACGACTGTTTCTGTACTTTTCATCTTCATCAAATATCGCAATACTCCAATAGTCAAAGCCAACAACCGTAACCTCAGCTATATTCTGTTAATGTCTCTTATAATGTGCTTCCTCTGTGCTGCCCTTTTCATTGGTCTTCCTAAAAAGGTGACTTGTTTCCTTCGACAAGCAGTTTTTGGAATGATTTTCACCATCTGTATTTCAACGGTACTGGCAAAAACAGTTACTGTGGTGATTGCTTTTAAAGCCACAAAACCAGACAGCACATTGAGGAAGTGGATTTCACCCAGAGTTATGGGCACTATAGCCCCTTTGTGTACGTTTGTCCAAGCCATTATATGCATAGTCTGGCTGACTGCTGATCCACCCTTTCTGAGACAAGACATCAAATCCAAACCAGGGACTATAATCATTGAATGTGCTGAAGATTCACCGGTTTTCTACTGTATGATGGGCTACTTGGGCTGTCTAGCAGTCATGAGTTTTATTGTTGCATTTTTAGCCAGAAAATTACCTGATGCCTTTAATGACGCTAAATTTATAACTTTTAGCATGCTTGTATTTGTGTGTGTTTGGATGTCTTTTGTTCCAGCATATCTTAGTACTAAGGGAAAATATTTGGTTGCTGTGGAAGTCTTTGCTATTTTGGCATCAGCTGGGGGTATACTTGCATGTATTTTCTCCCCTAAGTGCTACATAATTGTTATGAAGCCTGAAATGAACACTAGGGAGCAGCTGATTGGAAAACCAAAAAAGTAGCTTAGAATATTTTAATTAAAAGGTGCAAACCTGTGTGTCACTTAGGGCACCACTCTCTGAGCAGACTTTTAGGACAGATTCTTCACTCATTCAGCAAATTGCAACTTTTAATGACATTATAGTCAAGACTTTCTTACAGTTTATAACTAAACAGCAACAAATGTAAAGTAAAATGAAGTGATGCAAAGCAGCAAATCTTATTTAATATATGCATTGTTATTTTATGGTAATAAAATAATTTATGTGACCAACCCATTAAGCACTCACTAAGTTATGATGCAGTATCTAAATGACAGACTTTTATTGTGCCACAGTAACTGCCTTTTTATATACAAAACTATTAGCTGATTAGGAGCACCTCTTTTCTTCATTATCCAGTACACACATGTATCTGTACATCTGTATGTACACTAGAGTTCATTGCAGAGTTTTTTAGAATCTTTGGGTGTATTGGGAATTGTTAGCCAATAATATGCACGACTGCTGCATCTAAAATTCGGTACACCAAGGTTGGTATTCATAGTCATGTACTTCACATCTGTGTAAGGGTAATTGGTGAATAGCAGTGTCGTGCCGATATTTAATGGAGCAAAATGCAAACAAGTGGTGCTGATTTTAGGACTTCTCAACCCAGCGTCAAAACTCTTCTAACAGTTTTGCACATCTGAAACAGAGTAAAATGAACAGAAACTGCTATAGGTTGGTACATATGAATTCATCTATACACAACTGCAAAAAGCGTGAGTTCTGTAGATTAATGGTTATCACACTATCCTGATATGCAAAAGGTCCTCAGTTCAATTCCACGTAGAATCCTTATCTGTCAGTTGGTTCAAGGTTCAAGATAACAAACTATTTGCTGTAGTCCAGGGTTTGATTCTCTTAGCCTACTCTGTGATTCTGAGCAATCCATTTACACAAACACTGCTCTCGAGAATTTGGATTGGCTCATATCCAGCAAACAGCTTCAGGTGCAACCCTGCACTTTTCTCTATGGAACTTTTGAGAACTTCTGGCTAACAGATTACCCAAACTGTTTTAAGGCTTCTTCTAGTCACTTATGGACATCCTGTTTGGGCTTTTGAAAGGTTGGAAAGGGGGTAAAATATGGAAGTTGGAAATAGGGGATAGAGAAGACAATAGACACACAGAAAGAGCACATTAAGAAGTTTCTGCAGGAGGAGGTAGTGGGAAAAGAGGGGCACTGTGTTTTTGTGTGGGATTTTTTTAAGAGGGAAGTTGGGGAAGGAGTAAGGCTTTAGGTGAAATGGTTAGACAAGAGCAAAGGAACACAGAATCATAAATGAAAGACATGATAGACTGGAACACTATGATGAACTGATGTAGGGACAGGCAGCAGACAGACAGAAAAAGGAGGGGATGGAGAGCCATAAACCAGTTACTATTTCAGTCTGAAAGACCCCAATTACAGCCCCTCTGTGATGAACCTGGAGGGGATGACACTGCTGATGTGGAGGAGAAGGCCTCCAGTGGCTTGATGTTTGGCGCCAACCATGTCAAAGATCCTTGTACGTAATGAAGGTGAAATTGTAATGGCTGCAGGCACTGTTGCCTCAACCAGGTCCTGAAGCTCATGATGTTGATGGCTTTCCAGGCTGCCCCACATTAGGCGCTGACAAGGTGGTGCTACTTGTCCCATCCTGTGAAGATGTTTGGAGGTGGGTGGGGGTAGGTGGTGAGCATTCCCTCACCTGGGAGACCTTCATCTAGGCTACTCCAGGAACTTCTGCATCTGTAGAAAGAAGTAACAAAGGGAAGAGAAACGAAATCAACAATTGCATGCATTGTTTATGACATCTCATTTCACAAAGTAATGCAGTTATTAATTTATATCGCAGAAGAAGCAGTAAGAACAGGTACAGTCAATAAGTACTTATCAGAATCCAGTCATTGCATTGCATTGATTAAATGAATAAATGGTTAATCTCCTGTTAATAAATCAAATACAATGTCTTCAGAACACTTAGGAGTCCATTTCTTGTCTCCATTTCTCTGTCCCTCCTCTCCTTTTTTTCTTTTCTTTGTTTCTTTTCTTCCCCAGTGAAGTATGACCATAAACTTGTGACCTTCTCCTTAAACTCCCTAAAACTCCTACAGCAAAGCCCTCTAAATTGAAGGTCTACAAACACACTGACCCTCAACCCTCTATGTGATGTTATTCACTTACCACTGTACCTCCCAGAGCTTAAAAGAGCAGCAAGCTTCACAGATGAATTATTCACTGATTTAGAAAAATGCATACAACTAACAATAGCTACTAGAACCAAGTATCACAGGAAACTGAAAAATAAACCCCCCTGGTGCCCCATCACTATAAATAAACTAAGCAATAAAAGAAAGAAATAACACCTTAAATTATATAGTAGATCCAAATTCCATCTTCTAAAGGATATCAAAAGCATCAAAAAAAAAAAAAAAAGAACACTATCAGCAGTACTATAGAAGCACATAAACTTAGACTGACCTCTGAAGCCAAAGATAACTACAAATCCTTCTGTATGTTAGAAAGCTGAAAAAAAAGCAATACCCTACATTGCTCTGAACCTATTAA